>NW_015389334.1:0-27491 GCF_001527695.2 Protobothrops mucrosquamatus
TACCCTCTTGTTCTAGGGACTTTTGGGATACAGCAGCAATTTCTCCTTTCCAAAGAAATGATGGTTTGATTTTTCTCTAAGGGTATACAGCAGCACGCCTTCCTTCCTTCCTTCCTTCCTTCCTTCCTTCCTTCCTTCCTTCCTTCCTTCCTTCCTTCCTTCCTTCCTTCCTTCCTTCCTTCCTTCCTTCCTTCCTTCCTTCCCCCACTGCACCAGCCTTTTTAAGTCCCCCTTTCCACAGGCTGTCTCATCTTTCTTTCCCAAGCTGGACTTTCATGCTATCCCCTTTCCCAGTCAATCTGAGCTTTTCTCCCCTGCTATTGGCTCAGATATGGAGCAGCAAGACCTATAAAGGGCTTCCATTGGAGCCTTCTTTTGGGCAAACACTTTTTTTGCATTGCCAGTTGGTGAGGCAAGTCAAGACCAGATGACATCTCGGTATGAGATGATTTCTAGATTATCGCAAGGAGCTTGAACATATTGGGTATTAGTTACTTGTGGGACTAGCCCAAAACGAGGCTGAGATAAAATAATAAATGCCATCCAATCTCACCAAGTCCAGGTGTAAAACTTGGCTATGTTATATTGATAGGCAGATAATCCTACAAATATATCTGCTCTTGTATATATGACTGTGTGTACTTATATACACTCACATACACTTGAAATACATTTAAATAACTATTTTGTTCCATGTTCATGTTGTTATCTCTGTTTAGTGGTAGGGCTGGCCATGGTCACATGTTAATATCCATTGACTATGTTGGAACTCTTAGATTATGAGCCAAGTGGATTAAGAGTTAGAGGGTTGAGAAGAGTTTAGGAACTTTTCTCTCCTGAGCTTTTCTTGGGCTGCTTTAGGCATAGGCCATCATGTGACCTATTTGAATCGCTGCTGTGATATTTGTCACCCCACTGATTATCAGAGTTGATTTGGCTGACCTAGCTGTCTTAGCGGGTGTCCCCTTCCTCCCTCACTGTTCCATGTGCAGCCAGAAGTTGCATGCCCATTGAATGAGGACAGTTATCTCAGATAGAAGGAGTGTACTGATCTTTAGTCAAGGACATACAAAACATTGGTGGCCCTACTGATCAACATTATGTACCAGTGGGAGGTTATGTGGAGCAAACATTGAACCCTACTTGCCATAGACAAATATTCTCCTCCCTTCTCACAAAAGAAGCACCAATGTGTTTTCTTTGCCCCACACTGCTGATAGAACATGGTATCCCTCTTATATGTCACTAGTCTTTACAAATAGTCAAATCTC
Source organism: Protobothrops mucrosquamatus (assembly GCF_001527695.2). Taxonomy (NCBI): domain Eukaryota; kingdom Metazoa; phylum Chordata; class Lepidosauria; order Squamata; family Viperidae; genus Protobothrops; species Protobothrops mucrosquamatus. Next base: position 1,272 of record NW_015389334.1, read on the forward strand.
ATCAAGCTGGGTATAGGAATTTGTGGTTTGTATGGCTTCACAATGCAAAACTCTTCCTGGAAATATTTTATTGTTGCAAACACTGTAGATCAAAGCTTTTGGATAATTTCCAGCATAATTTTTTTCTCTCCTCACTTAAGTGGACCTCATATCCAGATGTGCTGGGAATGCAGTTCAGCTTTGATGGATTTTACAAACAGGTTGGAAGTGCTTTTATTGGAAGCAGTCCTGAATTTGAATTCGGACTCTATTCCCTGTGTTTCATTGCTCGGCCTGGAAAAGTGTAAGTATATTGTTAGGGCCAAGAGTTATTTTCACAGCAGTTGAAGTGCCAGTAAAGGATAGTCTGGAAGCCAATGCATGTTTTTGATGTGCTAATTCCCATGTATCAAAAGTGAAAGTATTCACATTCTGAATGAAATTCCTTCCAAGTGAAAGGAATGCTTCAATCCATTCAATTGTTCTCAGGAGCAGAGTTGGCAAGCAGGGTTATGAAATAGCAACGTTCTTACATCTACTGTATACTCCCTAACATCTGATATGAAAAGGTCTGTCACTTTTGAAGACAAAGGTTTCATTTAGCTATCTTAGTCAATAGATGGTAGTAGACCTAGCCTTCAAATTAAAGTCTGAGCAAAGTAATGGCCATTAAAATATCTCAAGATCTTGGTTCAAGGTAGAGTAAAAGTTCTGAATTTTCCCAGTAATGTTCAGGCAAATAACCTTCACGATTTAGGAGTAGCACATAGTACGCCTTGCAGAATTTAGCAGCCTCAAGGCATGAATCGCATCACTGGGTTCATTCAAGCAATTTATGAAGGTTTGTTCCATAAACAATCTTATTCATGGGAGATCTTCTGCATTCATACTTTTCATGAAGAGGTTTCCAAGTGCTGAACCAGACAACATTCATAAAGGTGGTGCTATAGAGAACAGGTGGAATAGTTGATGGTAAGGCTTGATTCAGCTAGTAATTTGACTCAACTGTAGTTTATTCCCAATAATTATCTAGAGCTTTTATTTAAGAAAGATGATTATATACCAGTTTTCTATCCTTCAGGTGTCATCTGAAAATTGGAGGCCACAATCTGGATATCCAAACTTGGGAGAAATCCACTTATGACAATGGGAAAAAGTATATTGCCACAGCTTACGCGGTTACCCCATGAGGTTGTGAGATTAAAAAACAAAAAACAAAAACCACCCTCCTGAAAGACCCAGAAACAATCCACAGAACATCCAATGTTAATCTCTGTTCATGCCATTTCACAACCGCTGTATATTGTATGTGTTCTTTGATCTTTTAATGTGGTATTAGTGATAGCTGGAATGGGTCATAGTGAAAAGACATTACAAATCTACAAGTCTTTGGCAGACTATAGTTCAGCCAGAAGGCATAGGTAGCAAGTAACTTTATTCTGGAGATGACTCACGTTTTGCATAAAATAAAGACAGAATGGAAAGTGAAATAATGTTTGGTTAAAAAAATGAACAACGGAGAGCAGGCAGGAACATTTCTAAAATGACCTTCCATTGTCTTTTTCTTGAAAGAAACCTGCTCTCTATTTAGGCAAAAAAGAAAGAAGAAACTTTGCAATAAGTTGAATGTATGTGTGTGTGTGCGCACACACACACACACAACAAACACACACATTTCATTCATTTATTCATTCATTCACAAGCTGTTTAGCAAGAGTAGCTACTCAGGTAACTACTCAGAAATGGGGACAAGAAGGGGAAGAGAATCTAAATCAGTATTCAATATAACTGTATGAAATATGAAAACAGAATCTTTAAGAATGGTACTTAATTTCCTGTTTCTGATCCATTGAGCTGCTCTCTGATTTCTTTTATGGTATATTGTTTTAAAAAACAAAACCAGTTCATATGGACCTGCCAAACCCTCTTGGGTTCTTTGACTTCCTTCCCTTATACTGGCCAGCCTCTAAGCAGCATTAAAATGGAGAAAACTAAGAAATTTCACTAAAAGCTTAACATCTGTATTCAAAATGTGGCTGAGCCATGGACCAAATGACTAGTCATTGATTAAACCACTATTTCTCAGGCCTTTGATTGGTCATATGGAGAAAATGGTCTCCTACCTACCTTACAGGGCTGTTGTGAAGTTGTAAAAGGCTGATGGCAAAAAATGTATAATAAAATGCAAAATATCATATATTAATAATACAATGCTTCTGTATGATTAAATCTTTGTTTGAGTAACTTATTTTTAAAACAGCAATTATGATGTTTACATTAGCCTTTATCCCAAGTAGTGATAGCATATCTTTCTAGAGATATGCATACATTTCAGCTCTACAGTTTCTTCAAATTTTCTTTCTGAATCTGGCAGAGTTTAATTGTACCATTCAATTGAAACTTGATAAAATGTCCAATAAATTCAGTGGTGAAAACTGTGTCCTATTTGACTGATTCTATGGCATTCCAGGTCTAATTTGAGGAAAGATAAATATGTAACTGATCTGCGGAGATCAATTTCAGTTCAAAAACCAAAGGTTCACGAGTCTCTATTTCTGAAGCTGCCTGTCATTCCAATTGCGCTGATAGAGTAAGTAACAACTTCTAAGAAGAAATTTTCAGACAAAAGTTTGCCAGCAGATTGGAATTTTGAGAATTTAAGTCATTATCAAGCAGCTCAAAATAATTATTGAGGAGAAATTCACTCACTATAAACCTGAGTTTTAACTTGCTTAATTTCAGATTTTCAGATAAATGCACAACCAAAACAGGGTTACCTTTGGAATTTCATACCTATCCGAATTTTGCAATGAAGTTGCTTAATAATACATCCTGTTATGACACCTTTAACACCAACAAAGAACAACATCTGCTTAACCCAGGTCCTTGGGAAGGACTTGGTGGCGCAGTGGTTAGAATGCAGTACTGCAGGCTACTTCTGCTGACTCCTGGCTGCCAGCAGTTCGGCAGTTCAAGTCTCACCTGCTCAAGGTTGACTCAGCCTTCCATCCTTCCGAGGTCAGTAAAATGAGGACCCAGATTGTTGGGGGGGGGGGGGCAATAGGCTGACTCTGTAAACTGCTTAGACAGGGCTGTAAAGCACTGTGAAGCAGTATATAAGTCTAAGTGCTCTTGCTCTTGCTCTTGCTCTTGCTCTTGCTCTTGCTAGGTGAACAAAAATACCAAATCCAGAGACCATCTGGCTGACTGTGCAACCAACCCTTAATAATACAATAATAATTGATATTAGAAAAAAAAACTCTGCACTAGAATTTCTTGAAAACTATTTGCCAAGCTGAACTGCATTTGGGAAAACTGAAAATCTGTGGACATGAAGCCTTATTGTAAGTGAAAAACCCTATAGTAGAAACAGACACTAACTCAAATCTATAATACAAGCTTTCTTTTTAAAAAAAAATAAAAAATCAGGCTACTAGAAAAGTGAAACAAAATTAATATAAGAATGGAAAATGAGGAAATGAATGAAACCCAAAAATATGGATTCTTTTCTTGAAAACCTCCAGTGATGGAGCACCTACAACGTCTACAGGTAAGCTGTTCCACTGATTGTCTATGGAGATTCTCAGTCATCCAGGTCATGGTTGTCCCAAAGGCAGAGGTGGGATTCAGCCGGTTCGCACCACTTCAGCAGAACCGGTAGCTAATTTTTTTGTTGCCCAGGCCCAGAATGGACTTCCGGAAGCGGCATCCACACAGAGAACCGGTTGTTCACATATTTGAATCCCACCACTGCCCAAATGTGCTTTTTCAAGAGGCAACTGGACTTTCTTGTTTTTCTTTGAAGACATTTTGCTTCTCATCCAAGAAGCTTCTTCAGCTCTGACTGGATGGTGGGGAATGGGAGGATTTATATTGCTTGCAGGCAGCTGGTCATTTGCATTCTTTTAGCAAGTCATTGAGGCCATTTGGAGGTTTACCTGTGTCCTCAGAGTCACCTGAGTAGTGCAAATGTTCTTGGCTGCAGGATGTTTTCTGCCCTGTGTCCCTTCACTGTTGAACATAGGCACAGGCTATTGGGGATGAGTCTGTGTTGTCTGCATCTCAAAAAGCACAAATGGTTCCGGTAGTCTACAATGTTTTATGGAAATCTCTTCGTATACTCCTTTCATACTCCCATACCATTTGAAAAGTATTCATCCCAAAGTGTATAACTAAATGTCTATGGAGATTCTCAGTCATGGTTGTCCTAAAGGACAACCTGAAAAAGCACCTTTGGAATGAACACCCTTTGAATGGTGCGGGAGTATGAATGGATTTCCAGAAAACATTGCAGACTACAGGAACCATTAGTGCTTCAGTTTGAGATGTAGACAACACAGACTCATCCCCAACAGCCTGTGCCTGTAGACCAAACTAGCCTACTCATTAGCTGCACACCCAGATACATGATGCTGGTCACTATCTCCACAGGTGAATCATTAATACACAGAGGTGTGTGGCTGTGCCTGCCTTTTCTGAAATCAACAATGATCTCTTTAGTTTTTCCTACATTTAAAATGAGGCTGTTTTTAATTACATCAGTTCAACAAAGCCTCTATCTCCTTGCGGTAAGCACCCTCATTGTCATCTAAATAAGGCCCACTACTGTTGTATCATCTGCATACTTCACAATATGGGTGGTGGAAAACCTTGCATAACAGTCATAGGTCAACAGGGTGAACAACAGCGGACTTAGGTCACAGCCTTGAGGGGAACCTATGCTCAAGAAAATGGTGTTAGAAATATTAGTCCCATACCTTCAAAAATCTTTAAAAAAAAGAAAGGAATTTGCCTTTTTGGCCCAGGAGTTAAAGAAGCGACAATTGCCTTTTAGATGGGAGATACCTGTTGGAATAGCTCTGAATTATGCTGGGAATCGTTACAAACTTGACACAGTTCAGAAGGCTAAAGATTTTTATCTAACGGTTCTGAAAGCTGATTCACCTTCTATATCACCAACTAAAGGAACGGAAGAAGTAGTGGAACAACTGATTGTAGAATTGCCTGGAGCTACATCGTTATAGTGGAAAAAGTTACAGTTATCACTATTGGGGAGAATTTCAGTGGTTAAAATGAATGTTCTTCCTAAGTTTCTTTTTTTGTTTCAGATGATACCTATTTTAAAAAAGGATTTAAATCTGGAAGAGTGGCAAAGAGGTATCAATAGGTTTATTTGGCAGGGAAAAAAACCGAGGGTTAAATTTAAAATTTTGCAAGATGCACGGGAAAGAGGGGGACTTAAATTTAAAATTATATTATGATGCGGTGGTTTTAACTTGGATTAGTGATTGGATTAACTTAACTAATAGAGATATATTGATCCTTGAAAGTTGGGATCTATTTTATGGATGGCATGCTTATTTATTTCTTGATAAGAAAGTTGATCATGTTTTTAGGTCTCATATTTTAAGAATTGCACTTTTGAGAGTTTGGAAAAAGTATTATTATAAGTTAAGTTTTAAAATCCCAATGTGGGCTATTCCGGAACATGCAATACAAGGAATTACAAGGGGAGTTAAATTAGAGGGAATTGTTTATAAGGACTTACTTATCTTAAGGGGACAGGACTGGCAAATTAAATTATTGGATGAATTGAGACAAGATAATGTTCTCCAGTCCTGGTTCTTAAATTGCCAGTTGGTTGAGAGATGGCGTATAGATCAAAAGTTAGGTTTAACATTGGAAGATATGAACTTGATAAAACAGATTAAAGATCAAAGTAGAGCTCATATTAGGAGAATATATAGTGTTTTGATAGAGTTTGATTCAGAGACAGAATTAATTAAAGATTGTATGATTAAATGGGCTCAAAATATTCAAGAACCAATNTACCCTCTTGTTCTAGGGACTTTTGGGATACAGCAGCAATTTCTCCTTTCCAAAGAAATGATGGTTTGATTTTTCTCTAAGGGTATACAGCAGCACGCCTTCCTTCCTTCCTTCCTTCCTTCCTTCCTTCCTTCCTTCCTTCCTTCCTTCCTTCCTTCCTTCCTTCCTTCCTTCCTTCCTTCCTTCCTTCCTTCCTTCCCCCACTGCACCAGCCTTTTCAAATCCCCCTTTCCACAGGCTGTCTCATCTTTCTTTCCCAAGCTGGACTTTCATGCTATCCCCTTTCCCAGTCAATCTGAGCTTTTCTCCCCTGCTATTGGCTCAGATATGGAGCAGCAAGACCTATAAAGGGCTTCCATTAGAGCCTTCTTTTGGGCAAACACTTTTTTTGCATTGCCAGTTGGTGAGGCAAGTCAAGACCAGATGACATCTCGGTATGAGATGATTTCTAGATTATCGCAAGGAGCTTGAACATATTGGGTATTAGTTACTTGTGGGACTAGCCCAAAACGAGGCTGAGATAAAATAATAAATGCCATCCAATCTCACCAAGTCCAGGTGTAAAACTTGGCTATGTTATATTGATAGGCAGATAATCCTACAAATATATCTGCTCTTGTATATATGACTGTGTGTACTTATATCCACTCACATACACTTGAAATACATTTAAATAACTATTTTGTTCCATGTTCATGTTGTTATCTCTGTTTAGTGGTAGGGCTGGCCATGGTCACATGTTAATATCCATTGACTATGTTGGAACTCTTAGATTATGAGCCAAGTGGATTAAGAGTTAGAGGGTTGAGAAAAGTTTAGGAACTTTTCTCTCCTGAGCTTTTCTTGGGCTGGTTTAGGCATAGGCCATCATGTGGCTTATTTGAATTGCTGCTGTGACATTTGTCACCCCATTGATTATCAGGGTTGATTTGGTTGACCTAGCTGGCTAAGCGGGTGTCCCCTTCCTCCCTCACTGTTCCATGTGCAGCCAGAAGTTGCATGCCCATTGAATGAGGACAGTTATCTCAGATAGAAGGAGTGTACTGATCTTTAGTCAAGGGCATACAAAACAACATTGGTGGCTCTACTAATCAGCATTATGTACCAGTGGGAGGTTATTTGGAGCAAACATTGAACCCTACTTGCCATATGACAAATATTCTCCTCCCTTCTCACAAAAGAAGCACCAATGTGTTTTCTTTGCCCCACACTGCTGATAGAACATGGTATCCCTCTTATATGTCACTAGTCTTTACAAATAGTCAAATCTCATCAACCTGGGTATAGGAATTTGTGGTTTGTATGGCTTCACAATGCAAAACTCTTCCTGGAAATATTTTATTGTTGCAAACACTGTAGATCAAAGCTTTTGGATAATTTCCAGCATAATTTTTTTCTCTCCTCCCTTTAGTGGACCTCATATCCAGATGTGCTGGGAATGCAGTTCAGTTTTGATGGATTTTACAAACAGGTTGGAAGTGCTTTTATTGGAAGCAGTCCTGAATTTGAATTCGGACTCTATTCCCTGTGTTTCATTGCTCGGCCTGGAAAAGTGTAAGTATATTGCTAGGGCCAAGAGTTATTTTCACAGCAGTTGAAGTGCCAGTAAAGGATGGTCTGGAAGCCAATGCATGTTTTTGATGTGCTAATTCCCATGTATCAAAAGTGAAAGTATTCACATTCTGAATGAAATTCCTTCCAAGTGAAAGGAATGCTTCAATCCATTCAATTGTTCTCAGGAGCAGAGTTGGCAAGCAGGGTTATGAAATAGCAATGTTCTTACATCTACTGTATACTCCCTAACATCTGATATGAAAAGGTTTGTCACTTTTGAAGACAAAGGTTTCATTTAGCTATCTTAGTCAATAGATGGTAGTAGACCTAGCCTTCAAATTAAAGTCTGAGCAAAGTAATGGCCATTAAAATATCTCAAGATCTTGGTTCAAGGTAGAGTAAAAGTTCTGAATTTTCCCAGTAATGTTCAGGCAAATAACCTTCACGATTTAGGAGTAGCACATAGTACGCCTTGCAGAATTTAGCAGCCTCAAAGCATGAATCGCATCACTGGGTTCATTCAAGCAATTTATGAAGGTTTGTTCCATAAACAATCTTATTCATGGGAGATCTTCTGCATTCATACTTTTCATGAAGAGGTTTCCAAGTGCTGAACTAGACAACATTCATAAAGGTGGTGCTATAGAGAACAGGTGGAATTGTTGATGGTAAGGCTTGATTCAGCTAGTAATTTGACTCAACTGTAGTTTATTCCCAATAATTATCTAGAGCATTTATTTAAGAAAGATGATTATATACCAGTTTTCTATCCTTCAGGTGTCATCTGAAAATTGGAGGCCACAATCTGGATATCCAAACTTGGGAGAAATCCACTTATGACAATGGGAAAAAGTATATTGCCACAGCTTATGCGGTTACCCCATGAGGTTGTGAGATTAAAAAACAAAAAACAAAAACCACCCTCCTGAAAGACCCAGAAACAATCCACAGAATATCCAATGTTAATCTCTGTTCATGCCATTTCACAACCGCTGTATATTGTATGTGTTTTTTTATCTTTTAATGTGGTATTAGTGATAGCTGGAATGGGTCATAGTGAAAAGACATTACAAATCTACAAGTCTTTGGCAGACTATAGTTCAGCCAGAAGGCATAGGTAGCAAGTAACTTTTTTTTCTGGAGATGACTCACGTTTTGCATAAAATAAAGACAGAATGGAAAGTGAAATAATGTTTGGTTAAAAAAATGAACAACGGAGAGCAGGCAGGAACATTTCTAAAATGACCTTCCATTGTCTTTTTCTTGAAAGAAACCTGCTCTCTATTTAGGCAAAAAAGAAAGAAGAAACTTTGCAATAAGTTGAATGTATGTGTGTGCGCGTGCACACACACACAACAAACACACACATTTCACTCATTTATTCATTCATTCACACGCTGTTTAGCAAGAGTAGCTACTCAGGTAACTACTCAGAAATGGGGACAAGAAGGGGAAGAGAATCTAAATCAGTATTCAATATAACTGTATGAAATATGAAAACAGAACCTTTAAGAATGGTACTTAATTTCCTGTTTCTGATCCATTGAGCTGCTCTCTGATTTCTTTTATGGTATATTGTTTTAAAAAACAAAACCAGTTCATATGGACCTGCCAAACCCTCTTGAGTTCTTTGACTTCCTTCCCTTATACTGGGCAGCCTCTAAGCAGCATTAAAATGGAGAAAACTAAGAAATTTCACTAAAAGCTTAACATCTGTATTCAAAATGTGGCTGAGCCATGGACCAAATGACTAGTCGTTAATTAAACCACTATTTCTCAGGCCTTTGATTGGTCATATGGAGAAAATGGTCTACCTACCTACCTTACAGGGCTGTTGTGAAGTTGTAAAAGGCTGATAGCAAAAAAATGTATAATAAAATGCAAAATATCATACATTAATAATACAATGCTTCTGTATGATTAAATCTTTGTTTGAGTAACTTATTTTTAAAACAGCAATTATGATGTTTACATTAGCCTTTATCCCAAGTAGTGATAGCATATCTTTCTAGAGATATGCATACGTTTCAGCTCTACAGTTTCTTCAAATTTTCTTTCTGAATCTGGCAGAGTTTAATTGTACCATTCAATTGAAACTTGATAAAATGTCCAATAAATTCAGTGGTGAAAACTGTGTCCTATTTGACTGATTCTATGGCATTCCAGGTCTAATCTGAGGAAAGATAAATATGTAACTGATCTGCGGAGATCAATTTCAGTTTAAAAACCAAAGATTCACGAGTCTCTATTTCTGAAGCTGCCTGTCATTCCAATTGCGCTGATAGAGTAAGTAACAACTTCTAAGAAGAAATTTTCAGACAAAAGTTTGCCAGCAGATTGGAATTTTGAGAATTTAAGTCATTATCAAGCAGCTCAAAATAATTATTGAGGAGAAATTCACTCATTACAAACCTGAGTTTTAACTTGCTTAATTTCAGATTTTCAGATAAATGCACAACCAAAACAGGGTTACCTTTGGAATTTCATACCTATCCGAATTTTGCAATGAAGTTGCTTAATAATACATCCTGTTATGACACCTTTAACACCATCGAAGAACAACATCTGCTTAACCCAGGTCCTTGGGAAGGACTTGGTGGCACAGTGGTTAGAATGCAGTACTGCAGGCTACTTCTGCTGACTCCTGGCTGCCAGCAGTTCGGCAGTTCAAGTCTCACCTGCTCAAGGTTGACTCAGCCTTCCATCCTTCCGAGGTCAGTAAAATGAGGACCCAGATTGTTGGGGGGGGGGCAATAGCCTGACTCTGTAAACTGCTTAGACAGGGCTGTAAAGCACTGTGAAGCAGTATATAAGTCTAAGTGCTCTTGCTCTTGCTAGGTGAACAAAAATACCAAATCCAGAGACCATCTGGCTGACTGTGCAACCAACCCTTAATAATACAATAATAATAGATATTAGAAAAAAAACTTCTGCACTAGAATTTCTTGAAAACTATTTGCCAAGCTGAACTGCATTTGGCCTCAATGACTTATTGTAAGTGAAAAACCCTATAGTAGAAACAGACACTAACTCAAATCTATAATACAAGCTTTCTTTTTTTTAAAAAAAATCAGGCTACTAGAAAAGTGAAACAAAATTAATATAAGAATGGAAAATGAGGAAATGAATGAAACCAAAAAATATGGATTCTTTTCTTGAAAACCTCCAGTGATGGAGCACCTACAACGTCTGCAGGAAAGCTGTTCCACTGATTGTCTATGGAGATTCTCAGTCATCCAGGTCATGGTTGTCCCAAAGGCAGTGGTGGGATTCAACCAGTTCACACCACTTCGGCAGAACCGGTAGCTAATTTTTTTGTTGCCCAGGCCCAGAATGGACTTCCGGAAGCGGCATCCACACAGAGAACCGGTTGTTCACATATTTGAATCCCACCACTGCCCAAATGTGCTTTTTCAAGAGGCAACTGGACTTTCTTGTTTTTCTTTGAAGACATTTTGCTTCTCATCCAAGAAGCTTCTTCAGCTCTGACTGGATGGCGGGGAATGGGAGGATTTATATTGCTTGCAGGCAGCTGGTCATTTGCATTCTTTTAGCAAGTCATTGAGGCCATTTGGAGGTTTACCTGTGTCCTCAGAGTCACCTGAGTAGTGCAAATGTTCTTGGCTGCAGGATGTTTTCTGCCCTGTGTCCGTTCACTGTTGAACACAGGCACAGGCTGTTGGGGATGAGTCTGTGTTGTCTGCATCTCAAAAAGCACGAATGGTTCCTGTAGTCTGCAATGTTTTCTGGAAACCTCTTCATACTCCTTTCATACTCCCGCACCATTTAAAATGCATCCCAAAATGCATAGCTAAATCTCTATGGAGATTCTCAGTCATCCAGGTCATGGTTGTCCTAAAGGACAACCTTAAAAAGCACCTTTGGGATGAACACCCTTCAAATGGTGCAGGAGTATGAATGGATTTCCAGAAAACATTGCAGACTATAGGAACCATTTGCACTTCAGTTTGAGATGCAGACAACACAGACTCATCCCCAACAGCCTGTGCCTGTAGACCAAATTAGCCTACTCATTAGCTGCACACCCAGATACATGATGCTGCTAACCACCTCCACAGGTGAATCATTAATACACAGAGGTGTGTGGCTGTGCCTGCCTTTTCTGAAATCGACAATGATCTCTTTAGTTTTTCCTACATTTAAAATGAGGCTGTTTTTAATTACATCAGTTCAACAAAGCCTCTATCTCCTTGCGGTAAGCACCCTCATTGTCATCTAAATAAGGCCCACTACTGTTGTATCATCTGCATACTTCATAATATGGGTGGTGGCAAACCTTGCATAACAGTCATAGGTCAACAGGGTGAACAACAGTGGACTTAGGTCACAGCCTTGAGGGGAACCTATGCTCAAGAAAATGGTGTTAGAAATATTAGTCCCAACTCTATTGGTACTCTATTCTCCACTGCACCTCCCAGCTTCTCAGTGTAAGAGAGGAGCAGCAGGAAAAGCAGCCTCCAGGGTGGATAGATAGAACCAATGTATGCATGAAGGTTGCAGCAGCTTGAATAGTAGCCTAGCGGATGCTGAGCTTCAAGCTGGAGCTGCAGAAAGCTGAGCCATGAGCGGTTTGACAGATGGCTCAGCTGCAACTGTTTCACAGCAAAGTGGTTGGCCTCCCTTCACCATCTGCCAGGGGGGGTCACAGGTGACATCCAAACATTGGGATTGTGTGTGGGAGGGAGCTAGAGAGTGATCACACAGACAGAAAGGGAGATGCCAGGGACTGATTTATAGGCATTCATTTGTCGGGCTCAACTGGACAGTTTGCTTATTCCAAAAGATTCTACATACAGTTTACAGCTGTGGCCTGTGTAAGCTTCCTGAGTGGAGTGGAAAGGGAGGGCCATGGACCTCTGGCTGAAAGCACATTTGCTGGTACGCATGAGTATGTAGCAAGCTGCCCATAGGGCACAGACCCTATACTGACAAAGGGCTTAGCTGACTTATTGGCTAAGCCTCTCTGAGGCTGTTAGCATGCAGGGTCTGACCTTTGCCAAATACCTCTGTTTTGCTCAGAGGTCGGTCTTCACATAATGAAGACACAATGCTTTGAGGGAATGCTGCTTATAAGTAGGGAGTGCTTAGTGACTAACTGCTTTATTAACAACTCTGTAAGTCCTTTTGCAGCAGGAGCACAAGAGAAGAAAATGAAATCACATCATCACATCATCATGCAAATTGTGTGCCACATGGCATAAGATGTTGGGGTGCAGCTGATACAAATTACGTAATTTGGGCTGTTGGTATGACTTCATCATGATTTCTATCAAAAGCCTACCCTGTGATACAGATTAGGATATAATTGCACAACACACTATGTCATCTTATTAGAAAATGAGGGTGCTCCCATCTTACAATCCTGTGTGGCTTTTTATCCACCATCAGTGGCTTTCCCACATTTAACCATATCATCTGAATGTGGAGTAGTAACTATTTCCAGTTAATATAAACTGGAACTGAGCATATTTTCAAACCTCGACTTGTGTTAATTGGAAATAGCTGCTCTTGAGTTTAGTCAACATCAGTACAATAGGAAAACCACCAGCTATGATCAACTAACCTCACAGGATAAGGATAAGCTATGGTGGCCCAATGGTTAGAATGCAGTATTGCAGGCAAACTCACTGCTCACTGCCAGAAGTTCGATTCTGACCGGCTCAAGGTTGACTCAGCCTTCCATCCTTCAGAGGTCAGTAAAATAAAGACCCAGATTGTTGGGGGCGATATGCTGGCTCTGCAAACTGCTTAGAGAGCGTTGTAAAACACTATGAAGTGGTATATAAGTCTAAGTGCTATTGCTTAGAGCTAGAGGTTGGCAGCATCCAGATTTACATCCATCGGTTAGAGTAGTTTAGTGTATCATGAGAAATGTTCAAAAAGTTGCATCATTTTTCAGGATTATAAAGCCGTAAGTATCATGTGCTGGCTGCAAGGACTGGTGTTCCAAACATATTGGAAAAGAGATGCTTCTGGTAATTCCAAGAACAGCAGAAAGCAGAGGCTAGCAAATAGAGACCTTTCTGAGGCTAGGTAGCAATCACAGTGGACAGAATAAGCTTAGATAAATCAACACTATACATGGATCACATTTCATCTACAGAACAATGTTGTCAGTTCTTAGAAGTCATACCAAACCACATTTCTTCTTTACTACTTCCTCATATCCGCACAGATGAATAGCCTTTGTGGTTCGCAGCAGATTGTTTTTCATTACAAAATGTGGGCTGTTTGATGTCACTAACAACAATTCATTGACAATATCATTCTCTTACTGATAATGAAGTGCATTTACTTCCCCTTCCCCAATCAATCTGACACACACCCTTCTGTTGGAAAGGAACCACAGCAATAATTGGCAGAGACCATGTTTTAAATCCTGGCACTCTGTCTTTAAGGCCCTGCTTTTCATCAGAATAGGCCAGTGATGGCGAACCTTTTAGAGACTGAGTGCCCAAACTGCAACCCAAAACTCACTTATGCATCATCGGGTGCCGGGTGGGTGTGGCCCATTGGCTGGGTGTGGCCAATTGGGAGTGTGTGGCCAATTGGGTGGGCATGGCTGCAGTGGTAACGGCAGACTGGGTGGGACTAAAAAGTTCAATCAATCAATTCCAACTTTGCAAGATCTTTTTTTTCCCACGAGAAGTTAAAATTGACTGATTGATTGAACCTTTTTTTTTTTGTACATGGCAGCGGAGGCCTAAAGTGAAAAGGTTCTATAAAACCCAGCTGAAGGCCTAGGACTGGGGCAACGGCGCGCGTGCCCACAGAGAGGGCTCTGAGTGCCGCCTCTGGCACCCGTGCCATAGGTTTGCCACCACTGGAATAGGCTGTTCTGAGTCACCAGCATAAGTTAGCTTCTTATTTTGTTTAGAGTTCTTTATATATTCTGGCAATGCTTTTTTTCTAAAAAAAAAAAAAAAGGTGCCGGAACTCACACATGTCATACAACCCGCCTTGCCTACCCTACAAGGTTCCATCCAAAAAAGGTGCCGGAACTCCGTTCTGGGTGTTCTATGAGAAAAAAAGCCCTGTATTCTGGCAATAATAAGAGATAGGAAGTAGAGATTGGCTGCGCGGTGTGCTTTTAGTTTTCTGTCCTCAGATAGGCATTATAAGGTTTGGGCAGAAGGGGGAGGCACTGTGCAATTTATGTATGCATTTATGGGAAAGTGTAAAGATGAGGACAATCTAATTCAGCCATCATTTTCAGGAGTGACTTTTTCAGTGCAGTGACTTGAGAAGAGAGGGAGGGGCAGAGACTGGCGAGTGGATTGTTAAACATCTGTTGCCAATGGGGGAGCTACCATGGGGCTCCCCTAGGGTTGCATCTGACAGGGGGAGCTTCATATCTCAAAGGGTTTGTCCAAGCATCACACCCCACCTGAGCTCAGCAAAGTTGGGGAATTTAAAAGGGTGCTGAAGCCAACCCTTCCCATGAGTTCCTTTTTAGTTGTGTTTAGTTAATGACTTTCCAACCGAGCATCTGGGTGATAGTTGGACGGTAGTCCCTATAGGTTGCTTCCTGGCACAGCTTGGAAACAGCAGAAGGGGCTTCTAATGAGAGATGGCTGGTCCTGAGAGGCATATTCTTCTCTAAGTAGGGGGCGGTGAAACCCTTTCTGCATATTTTGGCCCAGAATGACAAACCATTCCCACCTACCCTTCAACTGCAATTCTAAACAGTATTGTTACAGCCAATGACATTAGTATGACATGCCTAGAACTTGAGAGTAGGTGATGGGGGAGATTTAAGAATTTTGTCCTGGGAATGGATCCCACAGCCAAATGTCAGAAGTGATGTCTGAAACCCTCCTGACAGCATCATTTTCAATGTTGGGATTAACACTTGGCCTGAATTGTTCAAAGAACTGTACAGGGAGCAGAAAAATTTGCCAGGGATTTTGGCAGTTGTGAGGAAACTGTAGTTTTCCCAGAATGAATGACCCTTGACAGAATAGAGGAAGAAGTTTAATTTTCCATGGATGCAAATATCAGTTTAGTAATACCACAGTCCCTGTAGAAGGCTAAGAGCATCAAGCCAAATCAATAGGTAAAAGAATTGTTTACGGGCATTAAGTATTGACAAATAAAACATAGTGTTTCCTGATTTCCAGTGCAATTTTTTTTTACAGTGGAAGATAACCCATGAGTTTTTAATCTATGTGGATGACAAAGTGGAACCATTATAAAGTGGATATATTTGGCAATTAAAGCTAAGAACCTACTCCCCTCAGCAATACTCTTGGAGAAGATAATGGGGATTTATATATTTGAAGATAAGGGTAGGGAATTATATATCTGAAGACTACCCAGATGGTACAGATGGTCCGAAATATGGTAGCACAGGCAGCAATGGCCTAATGCCCATGTATCATTATTTCTCTGTGAGCTGCACTGGTTACTGGTAGGCTTCTGGGTGCAATTCAATTTGGTTGCTGGTTGTCGTGTGTAAAGCTGTTCATGGCATATGGCTTGGTTATTGGAGGGATCACTTGTCTCCAATAGTTTCTGCAGATCCAGTGGGGATGCCCTTAATCCCCTCAGTTAAACAAAGTCACCTAATGAGAGTCCCAAAGTGTGCTTTCTCTATCCCAGCACCTGCCCTCTAGAATAGCATTCCTCCTCCTCCCCCCCCGCCCCCAATTTGTGTGATTCCTATCCTTCAAGGCTTCCACAAGTCTTTAAAACATGACTTTGCTTCCCGGTGTGGGGTTTGTCAATCCCGGTGGTTTTGTTGGGGTTTTTTTTTTTTTTTTGGTAAGGTGTTACACTTTTATTCACACATATATTTTTGGTTCCTCTGTTTATGTGGTTTTTTTTAAAAGAAAAGTTTAACTATGTAAGCCACCCAAAATCATTCAGGAGTTGGGCAGTTCTAAAACTAAACAAACAAACAAACAAACTTGATAGCAACTAAAAGTTAGCAAAGGGAAACAGAAAAGAAGTACAGAAAACTCTCATTCCTTGCTGTCATGTAGAACTCATCTGGATTTTTGTAGCCATGATCAGGCCACCCAACAGAAGCAGACTTTCATATTCTAGTTCCCTCTAGGATTTCATTGTGCTTTATAATTCCCAAATTAACCAAAAATATGCACCATCTTTGTTTGCTCTCTCTCTCCCTTTGCATGTGTATCTGTGTTTTGTTCGTTCCCTGAATGAAGGGAATTTTAGCCTAATATATATGGGTTTATGTGTGCTTGGTTGTTTGTTTCTTCATTAGATCTCACCATCTATTTTTGACTATGAAGTTTTTGTCCCCATGTCAAAAAACATTCTGAGTGCACTAAGTCCCCGTGTTAATGATTGTGGATTTAACATGGCTAATGTACAGTCCCTCGATTATATTCTTCCTCTGTTTGAAAACATACTCTCTTCCCCCTCCACCGCACACCAGCCTAAGTGGTCATCAGAACTGGACCAGTCTCAAGTTCGGAATAGGATAAGCAGAGTTTAGGATGCCTATCCATAGCCAATAAACTGACTGATTGGGTATGAAGGTTGTAGATATGCTGTTGGCCTTGTCAAGAATTTATTGTGATGAATCCAGGCTGATGCAGCTTCCATAATGTGAGGCCTGCTCTGACACTGATTTCAAAAAATCTGGTTATATTAGATGCTAATCCTGGAGCCCTTTGGGATGTTATTTAATCCTTTCCAGTAAATGATATGGCTCTAATTACCCTGATGGGACTTTGGGCACATATGGTAGAATAGTCCATAGCAAGCATCTATTTATTCTATTATATCTCTATCTCTGTCTCTGTCTCTGTCTCTGTCTCTGTCTCTGTCTCTGTCTCTGTCTCTGTCTGTCTGTCTGTCTATCTATCTATCTATCTATCTATCTATCTATCTATCTATCTATCTATCTATCTATCTATCTATCTATCTATCTATCTATCTATCTATCTATCTATCTATCTATCTATCTATCTATCTATCTATCTATCTATCTAAAGAGAAAAGCCTATGTAGATTTATATATTATAATGCTTGTGGAATGAAATAATTGAAAATAACAATAATTCATGTTAAGGGCGGAAGTCTAATTTCTTCTATGGGATTTGGAAAACTTGCAAAATGTCTTTATTTGTAGGGCTAGAGTAGCGCCAGTGTCAATTTTATTTATATATTTATTTCTTTGCCTGACTCCAAAAGGCCTCTGAGTGATTTACAATTTTAAAATAATGCATAATATAAAAAGACACATACGAGTGGCCAGACAGAAGCACACTAAAAACAACCCCAACAAATCACCAGGTGCCCCACAAACACTTTAACCATAAGCTTGGGATTAGACCCAGATCTTCAGAAATTATCAGCTCCACAAGATAGACTGGATTAGGAAAACAACTGCACAGGAATATTAGAACTATACTTTGTTGAGATAGGCTAGTCCAACAGAATCTTGCAAGTCTGGTCCTGCTTTATCTCCCATCCTCTTATACCCCACTGGATATAGGGAGGAGCCTGGCTGAGTTTCTTCCAAGGACTATCTTGCTTTCCAGGACTTAAGGAATGTTTCACCCCTCTTTGTTTATGTTCCATATTTCTCTCAAGTCATGTTCTTGACTCTCAGAAAACATTTGATAGAAAAGAACCATAAGTATCTCCAGGAGGATCCTGTTCCAGATGGCAGATGCTGTGATAGAAAAGGTACGTTTCCTTGGTCCAGCAACTTGACAATATTTAACTGCAGGTATCCTGAGCTTACCCACTCTGCCTAGTCATACCAGATGGGCAGAAACTATTGGAGAAAGCATTTTCTCAAACAACCATATTCTATACCAGGCAGGGCTTTAGAGGGGATGACCAGCACCTTGAATGGCACTCAGAAATGTTTAGGAATAGTTGTAGTCTTTGGCAAAAAAAAAATATCTGTTCTTGCTTGGACTAAAGAAGTGACCAAATGGCCAAGAAGCACAGGTGCTTGATGGCTAGGAAATGCTAACAAATAAAACCAGTGGGGATCTGGGAGAGAGGGAAGGGAAGAGAGAGAATTTAAACAGTGGTTTAAAAATTAAGTGCCAAGGACTTGTAATTTCATACCATAATTTGTGGGCTAGCTCACAAGAGTTTTGTGATTGCATTATCATAAATATTGATTTTAGTTACTAAGTATGGTAAAGGAAGGGCCTCCTAATGCAGCTTAGCTTAAAGCCAAGAATTATGACTTAATTAAAAAAATCTACAGAAAAAAATGAAACTGAATAAAATGTAGCAGAAGCTTCCAGGTAGAAATTAACAGTAAATTTAACAAGAGCATCCTACATTCTGTTGGTGGCATCTGGTAATTCCAATTCAGTGGAAATCAGACTTAGTGATGATTATGAAATTAACGGATGTTAAAGCTATAAATATCTGTTTGTTTCACAGTTTGAGACTTTTAGATATGGGAGAGAACACTGTAAAAGCAGATGCTGCACAAGGCCACCACATATTGAGGCGTATGATGTTATCTATGCAATTCCTTCTATGCAACTCTAGGAGAATAAAAATTGATAAAAAATGTTTGACCAAGATTTCTACTATTTGGGAAAGTTCATATTATCTCAGGCTATCACTTAATAAGGATCTATTAAGAATGAGTTGTGAGCTTTCATGCAAAATACTGACCTGCATTTTATTGTGGCACAGTGGTTAGAATGTAGTATTGCAGCCTAATTCTGCCGACTGCCAGCAGTTCGATCCTCATCAGCTCAAGGTTGATTCAGCCTTCCATCACTCTGAAGTCAGTAAAATAAGGACCCAGATGGTTGGGGGCAATATGCTGACTCAATAAACCACTTAGAGAGGGCTATAAAGCACTGTGAAGTGGTATATAAGTCTTAGTGCTATTGCTGTTGCTATTGCTAAAAAGAAAACTCAATGTCACTGTTAATATTTTTTTGCACATGGACCTAGCAAGCATTATAAACTTTGATATGATAATGGGTTAGTGACTTAATTATGTGAAAGATATGCCACGAAAATCCCATTGCATAAGTTTCTAAATCAGAGGTCCCCAATCTTTTGGCCACCAGGGACCAGTTCCGTGGAGAGAGGTTTTTCCGTGGACTGGAGGAGACGTGGTTTTGTGTGCTGCCTGCATCTCAGGGATGGGGCTTTCCTTGTTTGTGCGGAACAGTTGCTGGCATGCCGCGGCCCAGTGCTGGTCCACGGACTAGGGGTTGGGGACCCCTGTTCTAAGTCGTTGTTAGCTTCAGTATGGCAAAAGTACAAAACCAACACATTGCTTATTTGCCACCCATCTGTATGTCCCTGTTATTAATGGTCGATTTAGAACCATGGAAAATAAGCAGCTATTATCAAAGATATAGCACGAAGGAGCCACAGTATTGATTCCGTCATCTCACTCTGTATATCCAAGCCTCAGTTCTTGCAATACTTAACACAGCCTGGGGATATTAAAGGCATCTTGATTAATTATTTTCCTAGCTGTATCAATGGACTAGCATAGAATCCCTTATTTCCCAAGGCAGAAAGTGATTCCATTATACCATTATACTTAGCTCTCCCGAGTGAAAAAGAGTGAACAGTGAGAAAGACACATAAGTGAGCATGACAGAGCATCACTGAGAGAGCAATAAAGCAAGAATGATGAGTGATAGACCAAGCAACAGAATGAGAAAAGGCAATGGAGCAGGTGATAGAACATAAAATGATGGAGTTCACAATGGAGCTAATAATGGAGCAAAGGATAGATAGCATGATAGAGAAAAAGTGGAGCAGATGATGGGATGGAGGACATAGGCAATCATAGAAAGGAGAGGCAATGAAGTCAGTGATGGAGCAGATGATGGAGAGACTGAAAACATGGTGTTGATAAAGCCAATGAGAGAACTAATGGTAGAGTCAGAGCTGATGGAGCTGGCAAGAGAACTGATTGTAGAGCAGATAACAGAATAGGAAAGTGATAGACCAGGTGGTAGAGGAAGAGAGGATGGTGAACTAAGACACGAAAGGGAACATGAAAGAGAAAGTGAGAGAAAGAGTGAGAAATGGGTTATAAAAACAGAGTGAGTTCTAGGTCTAGATGGTATAAGATAGCAGATGAGAAAGTTAGAGAGCAATGAATTGGGAAGAGAAAAAGACAAGAGAAACCGAATGAGCAAGAGACGAGAGAGTGAGAAAGAAAGACTGTGTAAAGGAGGGCCAGCAAGAGAGATAGCAAGAGATTACAAAAGAGTGAGTGAGAGAGAGAGCATGATAATCTTGGAGAGGCTGTGGCCTCTAATCTGTGGAGTGAGCAGGAGCTTTCTGTAAAAGCAGGAGAGGTGGAAGATAAAACTTGCCTGGTACCTGAGCCCTACTGACCCAAAACAATCCATCAAGCCCTCTCCTTAGTTTAGTCCACTTGCTGTCCTTCTTGCTGAGGCTGAATAGAAATCAGTTGTTGGAGAAGAGACCTCCTGCCAGAGGAACAGCCTGCTAAATCAGGGTCTGCCTGGGCCTAATGATGGGAGTTTTTCCTCTTAGGCAATGCCAGGAGCCTACCATTCATCCCATAGAGCCTCAGTGGGGCTTAGCTTGCTACCCTCCTGGGGAAAAGGAGAGCCAGCAGAGCTCTCCCGCTGTTCAGACAAGACCATTTGGCGCCGCATGCACACAATGTGCATTTTCTTTCCCTGCTATTGTTGTCGGAAGCAAGGGACACATGGGGTGGGGAATAGGGAGGGTAGGCTGGCAGCCAGTTCCTTAAACCAGCTGGAAGCTTGTTGAAAGCTGGACAGGAAACAAAGCAACTCAGAGCAAAGGTTAATGAGGAAACAGCGCTCTTTTGAACAGAAGAACGTGTGGCAGTTATTCCATATGGATACAGGAAACTCTTTCACCAGCTACTGGAAAGAAGCTTTCTTGTATGTTTGCATGTCTGAGGGGCAAAAGCGGGGGTGACATTTTAAAAGATCAGAATTCTTGCCCATACCGTGAGCTAATCAAACATTGTCCTAGGACATTGCATCAAATCTGAACCTAGTGCAATCCAAAGTTTCCGAAGCACCGACTGTGGGGAAGGCCCTCTTAAGTACACATGGAGTTACATTAGTTGTTTTGAAAGATACTTTGTGCAGACAATCTAAACGATGTGAGCCAGGTTTTCCTGTCCACCTGGCATCATGATCCAAAGAATGAAGCTGACCCAGAAATGAAAAGCTGTGCTTCAAGCGGTCATGCCAATACTCAAAACATGGAACTATCTTGGCTGGTGAACTTTGGGTGTTATACTATCAGTGCACCTAGTTAGGACAGTTGTTACATTTTACTGATCAGTACAGTAGTTGTCAACCAGGGAACATGCAGGAAGATTATTTACTTCTATTTTGAAATCATAGGAATAGGTACTGTATATCAGTCCTTCCTAACTTTCTAACCAACTTTTCTAACTAAGGACTAATAACTCTGTTATTTTGTTATTCTAACTTGCTAGCCTAGGGATTGGGAAAAGTATGAAATATGGAGAACTGCATTCTGATGTGAAAAGTTCAAATCTGATTATTTATTTGTTCAGAAAAATTATATGGCTGCCTATCATACCTGATAATCCCAGGCAGCTTACAACAACAGTCTTAACACCGTTCCCCCCAAAAATAAAAATAACCCCCCTCCAAACTCCATTAAATACATCACTATCGCCAAATGAAAATCGAACCAGATTCTTAAATATCTACAGCATTGGATTAGACAGGAACCCCTGATAATTTTTCTCTAGCCTAGCCAATATTTATTGAGATTATGAATTAGTGATCCTTACAAAAGATTGTAAATCTATGTTCTCCATGTATAGAAATCTACTCCACTCCATTGATCATGCCTGAGTGTGAAGAGGCAATAGGTCCAAGAATTTCATTGTGCTAAACCTGGATTTCAATATCCTAGCCAATGCTGCCTTTGATTTCCTGGATCATGGACTCCTTCTTGTGCCGTTATTGCCACACTAGCAATATTCATTAGCTCCTCCCCCAGTTCCATCTAGCAGCCAATCAGTATGAGTTTTAGAGAGGACTGGGTACATTCAAAGCGGATCCGGCTATCAGTGGCTATGAATATGGATACCTGCTTACTCTCTTGAAATATAGACAGCATGCCTTCGGTACGGATTACTAGGAAATTACAATGGAAAGGGGGCATTGCTTCCAATCCAGGTTTGCAAGCTTCCCAATGCATCCATCTGATCACTTTGTGATGCCGATCCACGAGTAAGTGGGTCTTTGGCGTTGCCCTTGTGTTCTTTCTAGGGTCTTAAACTTGGATTCTGCCAAATGTACATGAATAATAAAAGTGGAAGCACTGTGGGGGTGGGGGAAGAAACAGAAGAGAAAACTTGTGGTGTAGTTTTGCAAGATCTGCTCCCTCCCCTGTATGCTCCTTTACCCTTCATGCATGGCCTCTCTGCTGTACTGAAAACCGCCAACTACTCCCCATGGAGGCCAAAGCAGCAGCAGTGGCCTTCGTCCTAATCCAATTTGTCAGGAAGGTAATGAAGTATAAAAGTGTGGATTCAATTAAAAAGGATTTTGATGTAGGATGCAGCCCGTGGGTAGGGAGGGAGAGAAGCCCTACTGTTTGAAAGGGACCATCTGTGCCACCAGGCTGCTGCTTTTGTATTGTCCTGAAAGGGCCACTTTACTTGAGACAGGGTCTCTGACATATCTCATGGCTGGCCCGTGGAAACTGTCCAACCTTCAGGGAAGGAGGTGGATGTCCTTCAACTCTCCAGAGCCCTGACCTCTTTCTTCCGAGGTCTGTTCTATATTAGTGCAATTGCATCCTCTGAGACCTCCCCAACAGCCCCAAAGGGCTTTGCAAGCATGGGTGAAACCAGCTAATAGTTCAGTAGCATAACTGAAGCAATTACAGATGTTAATATGGAGAGCCTGGACTGGTGACATCTGCAAAGAAATGGTGGGGAATGAGATATTTATTTTGATGACCATCCGTGAAAATGTGTTATTTCACCTCTTGCTCTTGATTGAAACTCTCCTGTCCAAGACTGTGTCAGCCTTTCTGTGCTATGCTAAGTGTAATATGAAAACAATGTTAGAATGCATAAATATTTATTACATTCACTCTTCATATACTTTTTCTTCTGGAAGTAAAATTTGTATACTACTGTCCTATGAGGCAGGCTAGGCTGATGGACATTGATGATATTTCCTTCAAGGCAATCTTGATTCTTGGCTACTGTGGACACATCTGCATAGCCTTCATGGCAGCAGAGCAGATGTGGTTTGTTGTCACCTGAATATTTTTTATTTTTTTTTAACTTTCTTCTTAGTCCTGAGATTTAGGCTTGTCTTCAGGAACAAACCAAGAAACTCCCTGCTTAATTTCCAAGCCCAGGCAACTGGGCAATAATGAGTGGTGCAACTCTTACTGTTGAGAGTAAGTGGACAGAGCCATCCAGGTTGTGGACAAAAGGATGTGTGAGAGAGATGGGAGCAACAATTAGAATGGAAGTATGAGCACAATAAGATATGAATAGCCATTGAATAAATATCTCCTTTATTCAAAATGCAAGCTTTTAGTAGTTTCAGCTCGCTTGGGTTCATTTTCAACCTGCGTCTTCCCATTTAGATCCCAACAGCCTTCCGCACCAGACTTCAATTACATCATCAGAACAGCCTCGGTTTATGATATATGGATCATATTCACAATCAGACTGATGGGTAACCTGTTCCAGTGGCTTCATGTTGACATTAAAAATTAAGGGTGAAAGGCCTGAGTTCTGTGCCACCTCATATACACAAGACCACTAGGATGAACTTTCCCTATCCCAAACTACTGTTGTTCACTGAGAAATGACTCGAATCACTGGACACAGAGACATTAATATCTGCAGATGGTCCAGAAAGAGACAATCATTGATGATATTAATGGTAGTTGAGATATCTACTAGGAGAAGAATGTGGGTACTGTCCCCATCTAAGTCCAGATAAAAGTCTTTGATTAGTGTAACAAAGCAGTTTCTCTCCGATGTCTAGATAGGACCAGGCAATCTAGTTTTAGGATATTCTGTGTTATTAAATGCCATGAAACTTTCCTATCAATGCAGTTTTTACATTAAAAATGGAAATAGTCTTCCCCATTCACATGTGCTTCAATGTGCTGGACTTCTGCTATCTTAATCCTTAAGTCTATGACCAACAGACTTGGAGGATATCAAGCTGGATATTACTATGAACCAGAAATGTGCCATCTTTTTGAGTGGGTGGGCAAGGGCTACACTTAGTCTTTGAATGGTGAGCTGGGACCACATTCTCTAAACAATAACTTGTAACATCCCTTTGTATTCCATGCAAATTGGGAGGGGGGATGGGGGGATGGGTGGAAGATTTTCTTCAGGAACTTTCTTGGAAAATGTTGGGGTCACAAAATGGATCCTTGCAGGTCTTTTTTTAAATATTTCTAATATATTTGGTGAGAATGTAATTTTTAATGATGGACAGGACAATTTGACCTAGACTGCAGAGTGCTTAGAGTTACTCAAATATTTACTCCAAAGTGATGCGAGAGACTTGCAAAGAATAATCCAGATACATCTAGTATTAATGGTATTTAGCTTCCAAATTTTAAAAATAAACAAAAGATTCATTTATCTCCCATTTGGAGAAAAAAAATAAAGAGAACTGACAGTAGAACAATGCTATCATGTTGTAACATAGATATTCTGTAAAAAGAAAAATGTGAACATTTCCCAGTTGATGTTTCATGTGAATGCCTACTGGAATCCCAGTCTCA
This sequence comes from Protobothrops mucrosquamatus, assembly GCF_001527695.2. Lineage (NCBI taxonomy): Eukaryota > Metazoa > Chordata > Lepidosauria > Squamata > Viperidae > Protobothrops > Protobothrops mucrosquamatus. Next base: position 26,400 of record NW_015389334.1, read on the forward strand.
GGGTTTGTTTGATCAGTTGGAATGGGATTGGAGTAAACCCTGTATGAATAACAGTTCTCAAAGAACACTTTTTAATTTACATTGTTAATTTACAATGTAAATTAACAAAACATTTTTTTAAAGTTCAATTTTAAATATAGCATTAATCAGTGATCAGTCTTGAATTCACTTGAATTAATTTTATTACAGTCAGACTAGAGTACATACCGGTATGCATTAAAAATATCTAGTGATTAATAACACTTCCATGTACATCATTCTGCTTCAGGCCACACCTTCAGAAGATACAGAGTTGCTATGAGCCCTTGTTGATAGATAACAGAATTTTATGAACATCAAAGTCATTTTTGGATATTTGTTGTACAATAAATATGTCTTTTATTTCTTACAAATTGTCTGGCCTTTAGTTACCTAAGGACCATAATAGTGTTGTAAGGTTCTGTATATACTTAGGATGACATGCTTGACTAATTCTACCAATTCACACAAACACAGTCTATGAGGAATTATGGGAGTTGAAGTCCACAAGTTTTAAAGTTGCCAAGTTTGAAGACCCCTGCTTTAGACAATTCCATTTAAGATCAATCTTACCTACAGTATATGCCAGTGGTGCCATGTATGGATCAACAAAATATCTATGAAAGTTGCAGTCGATACACAGGGATCACATTCAACATCTTGTGGGGTTCCTCAGGGGTCGGTCCTCTCTCCTCTTCTGTTCAATATTTATGTGAAGCCGCTGGGGGAGATCATTCGTGGCTTTGGGGTGGATTTCCATCAGTACGCTGATGACACGCAGCTGTACATTTCCACCCCAGGCCACCCCAACGATGCCCTTGACGTGATGGCCCGTTGCCTGGAGGCCGTAAGGGTCTGGATGGGGAGGAACAGATTCAGACTCAACCCTTCCAAGACCGAGTGGCTGTGGATGCCAGCGCCTCGGCATAGTCAGCTGATTCCATCGCTGACTATAGGGGGCGAAACTCTGGCCCCCTCAGAGAGGGCACGCAACTTGGGAGTCCTCCTGGATTCACGGCTGACATTGGAAGATCACTTGTCGGCCGTGACCAGGGGGGCGTTTTATCAGGTTCG
>NW_015389334.1:27741-31955 GCF_001527695.2 Protobothrops mucrosquamatus
GGGATTGGCCTAGGGGGGGATTTTATAGGGATTTTAAAGGGATTTTATAATTTTTCTAATACAGGTTATCTAATATATATTTTAATTTGGCTTTTAGATATTTATTGTATAGCTCCGTTTTTACTTACCTGTAAGCCGCCCTGAGTCCCTCGGGAGAAGGGCGGGGTATAAATTAAAGTAATAATAATAATAATAATAATAATCTGACTCCTCTGCTGAAAATTGATTTAAAAGACCATGTTACTTAGACCCAATCTTGCATTTAAATCTTCCCCAATAGTAAAATAAGCAAAATGAACTGTTAAATATTTTGCCAGCTCTTATCCAGATTTCATGACACTCATTTCATTGTATCAATTTAAAAAAAGAGTTAACATGCAAAGAGCAACTGCATATAATCTGTCTGATGATGACATCCAGAGTGGTGCTGTGTATCCATTATAAAAGCACAAATTCTCTTGATACGCCCTATGTTCAGTAAATCTACAATTCTCCATATATAGAGAACTTCCAAATGTTTAGTATATAATCCAACATCACATTCACTAATATGGTGTAAATATTATTCTTTCCAAGAGTATTTTACACTTCCAGCATAATGAAGCTGACAAACTCTTTAAAACAGTAAATAGGAAAAAAAACTTTTATTGAATTAATCTCATTTTAAGACCATAAAAACATACAGCATTTAATACATTTAAGATGCTCAAGCAATGATTTGTTATTATGGGGTATTCTAATTCTTCCAAGGTTCTTACAAGTAATCACCATGGACTTTAATGATGCTCTATTTTCACACATGCCCATTCCAAATATTCTTCACAATTTAATGCTGGAAATGTAGTTGAATTATGACTAAAAAGAGGACTGGAGGATGACTGTAGTGTTAAGGGACTTAATCATTTTGATTTTATGAAAAATAAAAGTCACAAGATATGACTAGTGATAAAGCTTGAAAGGTCAGACTGTTAAAACCTCTGTCACCATATGATAACCATAATTGGGGTAAAGAAAATTGTCCCCTGCCTCCAAAACTCCTAACTTGACAGCTGTCATTTGCAAGCAAACAAACATGTCCCACTTATAAAACACACAGTTCAGGAGCTCTCGACGCTTAATCTCCGACAGATAAACTAACAGAGGAGAGATTTGGAATTATTTTCAAAATCTTGCCGCTCTGACGAGATTAGAGCTCTGTTAATCTCACCCAATGAGTGTTTGGGGGATGGTTTAATGAGAATTTGTGCAGGCCTAATCCTGTCGTTAAAATCATTCCCCAAACTAATCTTCCGAGTTGGACAAGATGTTCTTAGGGTTGAAGCTGGGAGCTATGAAATTCTGAATGTTGAACCTCTACTGACAGTTCTAGTAACTGAATAATAGAATAACAGAATAACAGAGTTGGAAGGGACCTTGGAGATCTTTTAGTCCCCCCACCTGCAAGCAGGAAACCTTATACCATTTCAGACAAATGGCTGTCCAATCTCTTCTTAAAAACCTCCAAAGTTGGAGCATCCACAACTTCTGGAGGCAAGCTGTTTCATTGATAAATTGTTCTGTCAGGAAATTTCTCCTTAGTTCTAGGTTGGTTCTCTCCCTGATTAGTTTTCAACCATTACTTCTTGTCCTGCCTTCAGGTGCTGTGTCTGAAACTCTGATTTTGCAAATGGCACCTGCTCACTTTCCCACTCACGGTAAGATCCTGAGAGAGTTAGATCATCTTCTCTTAACATACAAGAGTTTTAAGAAAGTTAGAGAGGTAGAATAATTAGATATAGGCCCAGTTCTCATGGTTTATCTCACTAGTTCAGTAGGGAGAAGTATTAAGTCTGAACACCTAATCCAATCCAAATGGCTCAAAAATACTGAGATCCAAACTAACTTCCCCGATGTACAAATAGCTTGTGCAAACAGATGCTAATAATTTCTGTTGGCTTCCGAAACAGAGTGGCTTTGCAAAAGCAGGTTTCTTTAGGATCGTCATCTTTTTCCCCCTTTGACTTTTCACTGCAAAGAGCTACAGAGATGACTTTGGAGAGGGTATGAATTAACAATTTCAAAAATATGTTCTAAAACCACAGCAGAAGAAAACATAAGAAAGAAACTCGAACTTGCTCTGGTTTAGCTCCCTGGAATATAAAAGGAAGGGAGGGAAAACACAGGCTTTCAAGTTTCTACCATAATATTGTGGCCTGAATCAATACAGTAGGGTTCCAGTCATACTTGAGGAATTTTCCTGACCTGGCCTACTTCAAAGAGCTGGCGTTCATTCTTTTCTTTTCCCTATTCATTCCCCTTTGATTTCTCTTTAATTTTCCTTATCCCACTGCATGTATTTCCTCAGGGTTTAATAAGCTTCTTTCGTAGACTCAACAAGGAAGTATTTTTTCAGCTTATTCTCTTGATCAGTCACTTGTATTTCCAGTTTAACTTTTAAAACATTAGCCAGTTTCTTTTGTATTGTCTTGGCCTGTCATTTGTAGCTATACGTTTTGGTACTTAATTTATTTTGTCAGATAAAATTTGCTCCACATCTGTCATTTTCTCGTTAACGTATTTTGGACATAGTCAACAGTCAGACATCATTATTGACATTGTTGATATTATAGCTACTAATTTCTGGCTCCATTCTTTGAAGTTCCCCCTTTAATATTTCCAGTGTTAAAATGCTTTGTATCATTTTTAAAATCCCAGTATTAATTGACATTACTTTGTATTTCTTTCTTTTTTTCTTTCTGGTTAAAATTTTTAATCTCCTCTAATGTCCAGTCTCTAAAATCATTATTAATCTTTCGTTATGACTTCTAATTGCTAGGATAGCAAAAATAAGTCTGCTTCCCACAAGAGGTTCCTTATTTTTTATAGTTAATTCCAAATTCTTATAATAAAAATATTCCAAATTTATCTTGACGCTTATCGGAGTTACAACTTTCTTAGATCATAATCTTATTTATCTTTTTGCTGTTTATTTAAAATTCTTTAAGTTCTTAGGCATGCAATTAATCTTTATTTTATTCAAGTTGAAGATAATTTATTTATTAATGATTTATCACCTTGTTGCTTGTATGTACACTGAGAGCTTTTGCACTGGAGAAAAATTCCTTGTGCGACCAACCACATTTGGCCAATAAAGAATTCTATTCTATTCTATTCTATTCTATTCTATTCTATTCTATTCTATTCTATTCTATTCTATTCTATATTGTTCTGTTCTGTTCTGTTTGTTCTGTTCTGGTCTGACCTGATGAAGACTTTTCAAGCTTGTTGTTTTGAAGATCTCTAATACCTTTAAGAAAATTAGTAGACAATTTCTAAAAGCGATTAGGAAGTATGGTTTGTGAATGTAGTGTGCTTTAACAGTCTCTGCTGTGGTTTCAAGCAAGATGACGACAGATGGTCCTCGACTTATCACAGTTCATTTAGTGACCATTCAAAGTTACAATGGCACTGAAAAAAGGGACTTATGACCATTTTTCACCTTTACTGCCATTCAGCATCCCCATAGTCATGTCATTTACATTTGGAAGTTGACAACTGGTTCATATTTATGATAGTTGTAGTGCCCCAGGGTCATGTGATCACCTTTCGTGACCTTCTCGCAAGCAAAGACAATGGGAAAGCCAAATTCACTTAACAACGGTGTTACTAATTTAACAACTGTAGTGATTCACTTAACAAATGTGGCAAGAAAAGTTGTAAAATGGGGCAAAATTCACTTAAAAAAATTCTCACTTAGCTCAATTTGGTCATAGGTTGAGAACCACCTGTAGTATTGTAATCTTACGGTGCTCAAACCCACAGAAAACCACTGCCCTGTAGTCTCCTTATGAGGATCAGTTGTGTAAGGACCCACTGCAACTAACCACCCAAGAAAGCAGAACTCTTGAAATGCATTGTCTCAAAAGGATACTTTTATTGGGGGTCAGTGACAGTAGGGAAGTCAGAGCCATCCCCCAAATGACTTCTTTTTTGATACTTTTCTTAGGGAAGATATCTGGAGAAACATTTCAATATCTTAAAGCAGTGATGGCAAACCTTTTAGAAGTCGAGTGTCCAAACTGCAACCCAAAACCCACTTATTTATCGCCAGGTGCCAGGTGGGCATGGCCCACTGGGTGGGCGTGGCTGTGGTGGTCATGGCAGATTGGGTAGGTGTGGCCAATGTGGGTGTGATCATCTCGATGTTGCTTGTGGGGAGGGACGTCTGTGGGGAC
>NW_015389334.1:32512-34127 GCF_001527695.2 Protobothrops mucrosquamatus
TTAAAGCAGTGATGGCAAACCTTTTAGAAGTCGAGTGTCCAAACTGCAACCCAAAACCCACTTATTTATCGCCAGGTGCCAGGTGGGCATGGCCCACTGGGTGGGCGTGGCTGTGGTGGTCATGGCAGATTGGGTAGGTGTGGCCAATGTGGGTGTGATCATCTCGATGTTGCTTGTGGGGAGGGACGTCTGTGGGGACTGGGCAGGGTTGGGGGAGATCCAGGGGGTCTCTGGCAGGTGGTCGGTGGGCAGGAGGCTCGTCCTGCGGGGTGAGGCGAGGCAAGGCAAGGCAGGGCGGGGGTGCCATTGTCACAGGGAAAGGTGAGGTAGGCGCCAGGGCAGCGGCTGCCTGACACCATTGGCCCCTGTACACAGAGGCCAGCAGGCGCATGGGTGCTAGGATGCATCCAGCCATGTGAGACCTCGGCCAGTTAGCGGGCGGCTGGTTGAAGAGGGACGGTTGCCATCTCCGGGGCATGGTGCGTGTGCCCACAGAGAGGGCTCTGAGTGTCGCCTCTGGCACACGTGCCATAGGTTCGCCACCACTGTCTTAAAGTGTGAGCATGTGGGGGGTGAGGTGGGGGAAGAGGGTAGGCTTGTTAAGGTACTTTTGTCACAACACTTTTTAGGTAAATAGATATTAACCCTTGAACTCAAGGCAAAAGAGAATAGGCAAAATGTATAATTCTTTCCTATTTACTAGAACATAGAGTAGATCTACCTATCCATGCAGTAGGAATTATCTAGAGTTTCTCAACGATTTAAGTCACTGCATGCAGTTTGGGTGGATTTTCCTGCCTTAGCCTATCTCACAGGGTTGAGAGAGGGGAACAATCCCTGGAGGACAATGGTGTATTTTTGTTTTAAATTGCCACCGTTAGTCCTTCTTAGCTTAATTTTCAGGGTCCAAAGATTAGATCTCCACTCATGAATCCCTTTTAGCTTCCCTCCATTTACATGTTCATCATCAGTTCTAAGAGAATTTGAAGACCCAGTAAAATTAGTGCAACAGCTGAGCCCTGCATCCCTTCTGCCCCACCCCCACCCCCACCAATGCTGCCTTGGGCTCCCTGGTGAATAAGTCCATCAGAAGACTGGGCAATAGGTGGGTTTTTGCTAGTCATTGTTACTATTTCTGCTGCCTCTAACCTTGGGTCTTCCAATAACTCAGTCAGCCTAACCCTTCCAGGCAGCCTAAGGCATTGAGAAGGGGGGGGGGGAAGAGGGAGGAAGGGGGAAATCCAGCCTCTTTGCAAGGGAAAAGGCCATCTGCCATGAAAACTGACACCTGCTGATGCTGACAGAATCAGAGGCCACTCCGTCGCCACCTACACAGTATGAATAAGCATTCAAAAAGAGATTAGGATGTGGACAGGTCACCCTGTTCCTGGAAGTCCTCCTACACCTCCTTTGGCCTGGGTAGGAAGGCTCAAGCCAGCATTTCAGGCCACCGAGCAAACCAAAATTTCCCTGAAAACCAGAAAGAAGGAAATGGGAGAATAGGAGAAACCTGGCAGCAGGTGGAAGAGAGAGAGAGAGAGAGAGAGAGAGAGAGAGAGAGAGAGAGAGAGAGAGAGAGAGAGAGAGAGAGAGAGAGAGAGAGAGAGAGAGAGAG
>NW_015389334.1:36171-42334 GCF_001527695.2 Protobothrops mucrosquamatus
GAGAGAGAGAGAGAGAGAGAGAGAGAGAGAGAGAGAGAGAGAGAGAGAGAGATGATTTGTGGGGTCCTCTGTACTCTCTGAGTTGGTTGTTTTCTTGCAGACATTTCATTATCAAAGACCCCACAGTTTAAGCCTCGGCTAAAAATATTCTTTTTTATTGACACTGAGATTTATTCATCTGTCCATCCACCCATCCACTCACATATCCATAATCAATCCATCCATCTGCATGAGTGAGAGAGATCATAATGATAACTTGAGATACTTGGAGCAATTAGTTTTTTTTTTGGGGGGGGGAATCCATCTTTTTTTTTTATGTATACAGTACATTTAAATTATATACTTTTTTTTTACTGAATAGTTTCTCAGAGCTGTTGTTTTTTTTAAAGAACAATTTTAAAATTGACCTGGGAAAAAAAACAAACCAGAAGGTTTAATTATTGCTAAGGCAAAAAAAGAAAAAAAGAAAAAAAAAGGAAAGGCACAGTATACAGAAATAAGAAAGGTAAGATTCTATAGAGGAAGTCACTCAGTCCTTCCGTGACATCTTTCCTGCCACTGAAATCTGGAATAGCCCCTTTGGCCCAAATCTCCCAGAACTGCATCCAGCCCCATTTCTAATGTTTTCACTGATGCCATCTGACTAGGGCTGCAAAGACCCTCACGAGGCCTCTTGCTGCTCATCCAGCCATTCTCCCTTCACAAAACCTTAGCCTTTAATCCCACAATGTTTCCTTCACAGAATTACTTGTGTTATTAGAGCTGATAGCAAATCAGCTGCCTGGATCAGATGTTGCAGGACTGGCGGAGCTTTCCTTCTCCCAGCCACAGGCAAACAGAGGCTCGTGCATCTCCTACACAGGGAGGGAAAAGAGAACAAAAGAGGGTCCTAATTTGCACAAAACATCTGTCTTGTGACCATTTATTTAAAGAGGGGTGCACACCTTTATTCGTACTAGATTTGAAACAAAATATAGTATAATTCACTTCATCAGTGAAGCTTGTTGTGGGTATGCCAGTTCAATCTGCTGATTAGGAGAGTATGATTCCTAGGGAATTTCTTAAAGTTCCTGTTCTGGAATAGTTCTTTATTGTAAATTCATTCCATACCGCCTTCGATTTATTACTACCTGTTTCTGTTTAACTTTATTAGTCTTTCATTAATGGCAAATAAAATGGCTCAGATTTTTTTAAATTTTTAATGACCCAATTAACTAAATATAAAGTTATGTTTCGATGGTTAATACCTGAAGGCATATTTCTAACTTGGCAGGAAAAAATATATAAGATAGATACACTTGAGAAAGCGCAGGACTTTTATGAATGTTATTTTACACAAGGAAAAGAACAAGAAAGTAGGGAAGAGCCGGAGAGTAAAAGTCAGGATGAAGATTTATTAGAGGAAGTTGAACGAGAAAGAGAAATACAAAAGATACAAGAAAGAGAAAGGTTAGAAAGAGAAAGAGCAAAAGGAAGGGTAATAGAGACAAGAAGCATAAAAAAATAGATCAAGTAAAAAATGGGAGACGCAGTTAAGCTCTTCTCTGTAAACATTAATGGTTTAAATATATCAAGAAAAAGAGCACAAATGTTTAACAAATTAAGGAAATTGGATTCAGATGTGATATGTCTTCAGGAAGTTCATATAAAAAAGGATTATAGAAAACTACTAAAGAATGTAAAATTAGGAACACTATACACAACATTAGCACAAAACAAGAAAGGAGGAATTGCTATATATGTCAAAGAAAAAATAAAATCAAAATTAATATATTCGGATGAAGAGGGGAGAATTTTAATGTTGGAAATAGAATTAGAGCAAAAACAAATCTTATTAATGGCAGTATATGCACCAAATAATAATCAACATGATTTTTTAAAAAAGGTACATAAGAAACTAGTGGATCTGGATTACGAAAGTATTTGTATGATTGGGGATTTAAATGCAATAGTTGATGTTAAGAAAGATTATAAGAGTAGTAAAAAGAACAAAAAGAAGAAAAATATATTACCAAAATAGTTCTTTGACGTGGTAACAGAACTCAACCTTCAGGATATATGGAGAGAGACACACAGGTCAGACAAACAATATACGTTCTATTCGTATCCGCATCAATCTTGGTCTAGGATCAATATGGCCTGGGCAACAACAGAAGTACAAAACGGGATAGAGGAAATTGAAATAGGACTTAATGAATGGGCGGATCACAACCCAATAATAATAAAAGGCCAGAAACAGAGAAAAAGATGGCCAATGAATCAAAGATTGTGTAAAGATAAACAATATATACAGATGCTAGAAAAGGAGTTGACATTATTTTTTCAGGTAAATAAAAAGGAAGAGACATCAACACAAAATTTGTGGGATACTACAAAAGCTTACATTCGGGGATTGACAATTGCATACAACTCTAAGAAAAACAAAAATAGGAGACGTCAACAAGGAAAATTACAAGAAGAATTTAAAAAAATAGAAGTTGACCTACAGAAGGAGCCACAAAACAAAAAGATAAAAGAAAAATTGAATATTATAAAACACAAGATTAACCTGACAACACAAAAAGAAATGGCACAGAAAATTAGGATGGCGAAACAAAATTACTTTGAAAATGCGAATAAAACTGGTCGATGGTTGGCCTATAAATTAAAAAAAGAAAAAGGCAAAAGAATAATACATCAACTACAAGACGAAAGTGGAACAGTACAATATAGACGGGAAGAANGGGAGGAGAGGGGGGAGAGAGAGAGAGAGAGAGAGAGAGAGAGAGAGAGAGAGAGAGAGAGAGAGAGAGAGAGCAGGAAAATTAGAGCAAATGGTCTTTCTGTTCCACTTTCTACCTTTGCTACTTTTTCCTCCCACCCCTCGTTCTCCTGTTTCAGGGATGAGCAAAGCAGAAGGTGCAAAGTTCCTAGAAACTGAGAAAAGAGAATAAATAGCCAGCTTCCTTGGTGTATGAACTGGGCTACGGAAAAGGCTTTAAAGTTGGGCTCCTTCTCCCAGTCAGAACTGAGATAAGGATCCCCCAGATCCGCCAATTTCCTCAGGAAGAAAGTGTTCATTTGCTCTTCATTTGACTCCAGGTGCTTTAGGATTCAGTTAATGTGGTTTCTTTCTCTCCATTCCTAGATCAGCTTGGCTTATCTACTGATGATGGTTTTTCTATCCTAAGCCATAATGAACTGTTGCTTGGCTCCAGATCTGTGAACAGACGTAATGTTGATACTCTGGTGGTTTAAACAAGGACAGGTGAGCCTTCACTTGGTTTCTCAGCCCAAAGTTAAAGCCTTTTCTATAGCCCAGTTCATACATCAAGGAAGCTGGCTATTTATTTTCATTTTCTATAAGAACTTGGAATCCCACTAAATTGGGCTTGGTTGTTTGAGAGTTGAAGCCATCTGGCAGAGGATCAGACACACTAATAGCCTATGCCAGGGGTAGGCAATCTTGGCTCTTTTATGACTTGTGGACTTCAACTCCCAGAATTCCTGAGCCAGCCATGCTGTTCTCCAGTACAAACCATGATGGTGTCCAAATGTCATCAGATGTGTCATGGTGTCACCATACAAATGGCTTTTGTACACTGCATGGTGGTGAGGGTCTTTCCCACTCCCTTCTCCATAACAAGAGTAAGGAAGCTTTTGCTTAAGAGCATCCGTGTTTCTGATGCAGGAACCTAAGCTGCTATTCTCCAAAGCACCCGAGAAGCAATGAATGGAAACTAATAAAGGAGAGAAGCATTTTAAAATGCTCATTTTGGCCTCTGAGGACTTCAGAGGACATGTCTGGTGACTCAGTGATGGCACCAGCCAGGAAGGCTGAAAATGTAGAATAGAATAGAATAGAATAGAATAGAATAGAATAGAATAGAATAGAATAGAATAGAGCTGGAAGGGACTTTGGAGGTCTTCTAGCCCAGCCCTCTGCTCAAACAGGAGAACCTATACCGTCTCAGAAAGGTGAATGTCTAATCTCTTCTTAAAAATATCCAGTGATGGAGCGCCCACAATTTCTGAGGGTAAGCTGTTTCACTGGTTGATTGTCCTCACTGCCAACTTTCTCCTTAATTCCAGGTTGTGTCAATTTTTTTGATGAGGATGTTCAGGGTTTAAAAAATGGGTGATAGTTTTGCCTTGCAGAATTTAATGAACCAATTTTGCCCCTTATTTTAACAACAACAACAACAACAACAAACCACTACGAACAATATCCAATTTTTATGGCATGATCTGTGGACATTCCGAGTAGCATAAAAAAGGAGACTATAGTCATTCCCATGCAGCCTAAGACCACAGATTGGATATTGTATCACATTCTATCTACAGTATTTCCAAAGTGCAGATAGGGAACAGCTATATCTTGCTGACCTATGATTCCCAGCATCCTTCAGCTTTGGTTGGTCTTCTTAAGGAAGCTGTGAAAGGTAGTTCAGCAATATCTGGAGTTCTGCAAGTTGCCCATCCCTGCAAGTCATAAGTTGCATGGAATATAGTCCCATTAAGGGAGCCTTACATATACAAACAATTGTTATTGTGAGGGGAGATAAGGGAAATGAGCAAAGGAGATATTAAGGAACTACCCTGAGCCATATATCTCCAGAGCAAACCTGGATCGATTCCTTACTCCCTTGGAAATCAAGTATTCCATGTAATACAAGTTTTAGATATTTTCCCCTTTCTTAATGTTTTTCTCCAAATGCGGGATTCACTGTTTTTCAGATCAACCGAGTAGTGATCCATTGGTTGCAATGGGAAATGAGAAATACTTTGGAAGAAGGCAGATCAAATCATTTCTGTACTATTGCTAAGATAGCAGCATAGGTGTTTTCATAAAGTTATTCACCACTACCACTTCTGGAGGCAGGTTGTTCCACTGGTTAATTGTTCTAACTGTCAGGAAGTTTCTCCTTAGTTCTAGGTTGCTTCTCTCCTTGATTAGTTTCCATCCTTTGCTTCTTGTCCTGCCCTCAGGCGCCTTGGAGTCCACTTGAAGGAGATTACCTTTTGGGGGGCATATGCACAAATAACCATTTTTTTTCTATTAAGAATCACAGGGAATTGGGGAGTTGCAGACAATGGTGTGCACTAGCCTTTCCTTCATATCTGAGGGCATAAGGAAATACATTGCAGGTTGTTTTCCTAGGAATACAAACCCTGCTCTGCTCACTGGAACTGAGGCAGAAAGAGAGAAAGTATTTGGGAGGATCTTGGAAGAAAAGAGAATGTCAACCCCTGAATGGAATGGTTAGCTGGACTCATATTAGTTTTTCTGGGAGGCTCATTCGAGACCATCTGAGCAGATGTGGGGAGAGGAGGGAGAAGCATCATAGATTAATCTCCTGCCTGTGGTCACTACTAAGCAAGCATTCTATGCTTCTCCCAAAACAGATTGAAATCCCGGCTGATCTGGAGCTTAGGGGGGCTTTGTGGAGCAGAGCTGAGATTTACCCAAATTACAAGCTTGTATCTCATAATCATTGAGAAAGAATTTATATGCATTGCTGTATCTTGTTTTTAAGTCTCTCTCTCTCTCTCTCTCTCTCTCTCTCTCTCTCTCTCTCTCTCTCTCTCTCTCTCTCTCTGTTTGTGTGTGTGTGTGTGTGTTGTATGTTGATGTGTGTCTACGCATGTATTTATAGATTGTGAGCCATCCTTCCAACGTGGTAGCCTCCAAATAGATTAGAGCAGAACTCTTAGCATCCCTACCGAGCATCACAGCTTGGAGTGATGGGTATTGTATTCCAACATATCTGGAAAGTGTCAAGGTGCAATTCTAGGAACACCCAGTAAGGCTTTCTCAGAAAGACGCTTGTAATGGCATGCTTGCATATATGCTGGAAAAAAACTTTGGACATTTTTCTACTTCTTGTTTTCTGCAATAACCCACAGGAAAATAGCCTGAGAACTGAATAAACAGCAGACCTTCTTTTCAGATATGAGTTTTAGCCTTTAGTTAGCCTTTAGGTAATGTCTGATTCAATTCTTTGTACATAGTCCTAAACTGAAAAGTGCTTTGGGAATTGTGGCTGGCAAGAGAAAGGACCCTTGCTTAGCAGTGATGCCTAGGCTTTGCTTGTACCCCACAATATATTACCAAAGTACAAATCCCTGCAATCTCAGACAGCAGGGCCAGTGGGGAGAGATGCTAGAAATAGCACCTTGGGAG
>NW_015389334.1:42843-46154 GCF_001527695.2 Protobothrops mucrosquamatus
ATGTCTGATTCAATTCTTTGTACATAGTCCTAAACTGAAAAGTGCTTTGGGAATTGTGGCTGGCAAGAGAAAGGACCCTTGCTTAGCAGTGATGCCTAGGCTTTGCTTGTACCCCACAATATATTACCAAAGTACAAATCCCTGCAATCTCAGACAGCAGGGCCAGTGGGGAGAGATGCTAGAAATAGCACCTTGGGAGCATCAGCCACAGATTCAATATTTCAGATGCAGAAGGTCTAGATTCTGGTTAGATTGAGAAAAATGATTTTAAAGGAGCAGAATGGCTAGATTTAGTAGAAAAGTATTAGTATTAGAGCCATGAATAAATAATGCATAGCTGGTTCTAGTTGCAGGTTGTGTTCATGAATGCCACCCCTTCTTCCTTACTGCCTTTGAAGCTGGGTCTGACAAACAAAGGAAATTTTCCTAAAGCTTAGCATTTGGGATCTAGGGTTGTTCTCTGTCAGTGCTAGGAGAGAGGGAGAGAGAGAGAGGGAGAGAGAGAGAGAGAGAGAGAGAGAGAGAGAGAGAGAGAGAGAGAGAGAGAGAGAGAGAGAGAGAGAGAGAGAGAGAGAGAGAGAGAGATGATTTGTGGGGTCCTCGGTACTCTCTGAGTTGGTTGTTTTCTAACAGACATTTCATTATCAAACTAAGTAATGTTACCTACTTTGACAATGAAACATCTACAAGAAAACAACAAGCTAAGAAAGCTCCAAAGACCCCACAGTTTAAGCCTCGGCTAAAAATATTCTTTTTTATTGACACTGAGATTTATCCATCTGTCCATCCACCCATCCACTCACATATCCATAATCAATCCATCCATCTGCATGAGTGAGAGAGATCATAATGATAACTTTAGATACTTGGAGCAATTAGTTTTTTTGGGGGGGGGATCCATCTTTTTTAAATGTATACTGTACATTTAAATTGTATACTTTTTTTTTACTGAATAGTTTCTCAGAGCTGGTTTTTTTTTTAAGAACAATTTTAAAATTGACTGGAGAAAAAAAACAAACCAGAAGGTTTAATTATTGCTAAGCCCCCCCCCCCCCAAAAAAGGAAAGGCACAGTATACAGAAATAAGAAAGGAAAGATTCTATAGAGGAAGTCACTCAGTCCTTCCATGACATCTTTCCTGCCACTAAAATCTGGAATAGCCCCTTTGGCCCAAATCTCCCAGAACTGCATCCAGCCCCATTTCTAATGTTTTCACTGATGCCATCTGACGGCTAGGGCTGCAAAGACCCTCATGAGGCCTCTTGCTGCTCATCCAGCCATTCTCCCTTCACAAAACCTTAGCCTTTAATCCCACAATGTTTCCTTCACAGAATTACTTGTGTTATTAGAGCTGATAGCAAATCAGCTGCCTGGATCAGATGTTGCAGGACTGGCGGAGCTTTCCTTCTCCCAGCCACAGGCAAACAGAGGCTCGTGCAACTCCTACACAGGGAGGGAAAAGAGAACAAAAGAGGGTCCTAATTTGCACAAAACATCTGTCTTGTGAACATTTATTTAAAGAGGGGTGCACACCTTTATTCGTACTAGATTTGAAACAAAATATAGTATAATTCACTTCATCAGTGAAGCTTGTTGTGGGTATGCCAGTTCAATCTGCTGATTAGGAGAGTATGATTCCTAGGGAATTTCTTAAAGTACCTGTTCTGGAATAGTTCTTTATTGTAAATTCATTCCATACCGCCTTCGATTTATTACTACCTGTTTCTGTTTAACTTTATTAGTCTTTCATTAATGGCAAATAAAATGGCTCAGATTTTTTTAAATTTTTAACGACCCAATTAACTAAATATAAAGTTATGTTTCGATGGTTAATACCTGAAGGCATATTTCTAACTTGGCAAGAAAAAATATATAAGATAGATACACTTGAGAAAGCGCAGGACTTTTATGAATGTTATTTTACACAAGGAAAAGAACAAGAAAGTAGGGAAGAGCCGGAGAGTAAAAGTCAGGATGAAGATTTATTAGAGGAAGTTGAACGAGAAAGAGAAATACAAAAGATACAAGAAAGAGAAAGGTTAGAAAGAGAAAGAGCAAAAGGAAGGGTAATAGAGACAAGAAGCATAAAAAAATAGATCAAGTAAAAAATGGGAGACGCAGTTAAGCTCTTCTCTGTAAACATTAATGGTTTAAATATATCAAGAAAAAGAGCACAAATGTTTAACAAATTAAGGAAATTGGATGCAGATGTGATATGTCTTCAGGAAGTTCATATAAAAAAGGATTATAGAAAACTACTAAAGAATGTAAAATTAGGAACACTATACACAACATTAGCACAAAACAAGAAAGGAGGAATTGCTATATATGTCAAAGAAAAAATAAAATCAAAATTAATATATTCGGATGAAGAGGGGAGAATTTTAATGTTGGAAATAGAATTAGAGCAAAAACAAATCTTATTAACGGCAGTATATGCACCAAATAATAATCAACATGATTTTTTAAAAAAGGTACATAAGAAACTAGTGGATCTGGATTACGAAAGTATTTGTATGATTGGGGATTTAAATGCAATAGTTGATGTTAAGAAAGATTATAAGAGTAGTAAAAAGAACAAAAAGAAGAAAAATATATTACCAAAATAGTTCTTTGACATGGTAACAGAACTCAACCTTCAGGATATATGGAGAGAGACACACAGGTCAGACAAACAATATACGTTCTATTCGTATCCGCATCAATCTTGGTCTAGGATCAATATGGCCTGGGCAACAACAGAAGTACAAAACGGGATAGAGGAAATTGAAATAGGACTTAATGAATGGGCGGATCACAACCCAATAATAATAAAAGGCCAGAAACAGAGAAAAAGATGGTCAATGAATCAAAGATTGTGTAAAGATAAACAATATATACAGATGCTAGAAAAGGAGTTGACATTATTTTTTCAGGTAAATAAAAAGGAAGAGACATCAACACAAAATTTGTGGGATACTACAAAAGCTTACATTCGGGGATTGACAATTGCATACAACTCTAAGAAAAACAAAAATAGGAGACGTCAACAAGGAAAATTACAAGAAGAATTTAAAAAAATAGAAGGTGACCTACAGAAGGAGCCACAAAACAAAAAGATAAAAGAAAAATGGAATATTATAAAACACAAGATTAACCTGACAACACAAAAAGAAATGGCACAGAAAATTAGGATGGCGAAACAAAATTACTTTGAAAATGCGAATAAAACTGGTCGATGGTTGGCCTATAAATTAAAAAAAGAAAAAGGCAAAAGAATAATACATCAACTACAAGACGAAAGTGGAACAGTACAATATAGACGGGAAGAA
>NW_015389334.1:47389-50784 GCF_001527695.2 Protobothrops mucrosquamatus
TGATATAACCAAAGGAGTAAGACAAGGATGCCCACTTTCCCCTCTTCTATTTATTTTATCATTAGAAATACTCCTGACAAAAATCAGAGAGGACCAAAAAATAAAGGGTTTAAAAATTAAGAAGGAAGAATATAAGGTCCAAGCCTTCGCTGATGATTTGGTATTCATTTTGGAAGATCCATTAGAAACCGGCTTTAAATTGATTAAAAAAATAGAAGAATTTGGTGAGATTAATAAGAATAAATCCAGATTAATAACCAAAAATCTTACAAAGGCACAGGAAAGTGAACTGGAAGATAAAACAAAGATAAGTATAACTAAGAAAAAAAAATATTTAGGGATCTGGCTCACAGCGAAATGTTCCTCGATTAAGGAGGACAATTATGATAAAATATTACACCAGATAAAAAAAGATTTAGAAAATTGGGAAAATCTGCAAATTTCATTTTTAGGGAGGACCGCTACGGTCAAAATGAATATATTGCCAAAATATTATTTCTGTTTCAAGTTATTCCAATAAAATTAGGGAAAACATTCTTTCAAGAGTTAAATAAATTGGTTACTAAATTTATATGGCAAAGGAAAAAACCCAGGATTAAATTAAAACTCTTACAAGATATGAAAGATATGAAAGATACTTTCCGCCGAGCCCTCAAGACATGGCTTTTCCAGCAAGCGGGCCTGACCTAGGGAGGATTTTAGGTAGGGATGATTTTAAAAGTAATTTTAATCGGAAATACAGCTGGCAATATTTGGTTTTTAATTCGGCTTTTATTGGGGTTTATATTTTTTGTATTTCTGTATTTTTGTATTTTGTGTATAGTATTTGTTTTTTAATATGCTGTGAACCGCCCTGAGTCCTATGGGAGAAGGGCGGTATACAAATTAAATTAACAACAATAACAACAACATAAAGGGGGATTGGCATTACCAGAGTGGGAAATATACTACCAAGCATCGAGCTTAACTTGGCTAAAAGATTGGATGGATTTGAAAAATACTAGAGTTTTAACAATAGAAGGACATGACTTGCAAGCAGGGTGGCATGCATTCCTATGGGACGAAAAATATAAAATGCACAGATACTTTCAAAGACATATAATTAGGAATGCATTGCTAC
This sequence comes from Protobothrops mucrosquamatus, assembly GCF_001527695.2. Classification (NCBI taxonomy): domain Eukaryota; kingdom Metazoa; phylum Chordata; class Lepidosauria; order Squamata; family Viperidae; genus Protobothrops; species Protobothrops mucrosquamatus. The sequence goes on from NW_015389334.1 coordinate 48,510, forward strand.
AGACTTGGGAAAAAATAAAACAAAAACATTATATAAGAATTCCAATGTGGTTATCCCCAACAGAAGCTCTGAAACACCCAAACCTACTGGATATAAATAAGATAATTAGATACAAGGAATTAGTAAATGAACAGGGAAATCTGAAAACAAAACAAGAATTGGAACAAGATATAGGCAGAGAGATTGACTGGTGGACATTTACACAAATTCAATCTAAATATACAGAGGACAAAAAATTATATGAAATACAAAAAGAGCCGCAAGAATTGGATAAAATTATACATGGAACAGAAATAAAATTAATTAGCAATTTATACAAATACCTATTGAGATATAAAATGGAAGATGAGGTTGTCAAAGACACAATGATTAGATGGGCAAAAAAATTCGGATATAATATAGAATTGGAGAAATGGGAAAAATATGGGAAATAAACATAAAATTGACTATGTCAACGGCATTCAAGGAAAACCAGTTGAAGATGTTTTACAGATGGCATCTTCCACCAGCAAAGCTTGCCAAGATGTTCCAGAACAATTCGCCAACATGTTGGAAATGTAAAAAAGTACATGGAACATATTATCATTTATGGTGGACATGCCCAGTTGCGAAAAAATACTGGACTAAAATAAGAAGATGGATCGAAGAAATAATAGACCAACCCGTAGACTGGAAACCAGAGATCTTTTTGCTGGGTATTTTAAACAGAAAATATAGTAAAGAAGTACGGTATTTAATTCTACATATAACAACGGCAGCAAGAATACCATACACACAGTTCTAGAAAAATGAGAATATACCATCAGAGGAAGAAGTGATAAGAAAAATCCTGGACTGTGCTGAGATGGACAAATTAACAAAAGAGATAAAAGAAAAGGAAGACACAGAGTACTATCTAATATGGAACAAGTGGTATGACTGCTTGGAGACTAGAAATAATAGAGGAGAATAAAGGTGGAAAGGCCAAAAGTGGAAAATGTATCTATAATAAAAACAACGGGACAACAAGGACAAATATTCTAAAGAAGAATAAGGGGGGGGAAATGTAAATAATAGAAGATTACCATTACGAAATTGCTGTTTAAAAAAAAGGGAGGAGTATACACTGTGTGTGTATGTGTGTTTTGTTTTGTTTTGTTGGCTTAAAAAATAAAAAAATATTAAATAAAAAAAATGGCTCAGGTACGCCTCTCTTATCCTGGGAGACCCACTCTTGCCATGTGGGAGAAGGGTTACTTGATTGAGGGATTGAATGGGCATTGAGCTGCTGTCAAATTCCTCAGAGCTGTTTCTCAGGCTTTGGAATCTCCAAGATTTGGAGCAAATCGCCCATTTTGGGGAGCACAAGTTTAAAGAACAAACCCTTAGGTCAAAGTATTTGCATACAGCTCTGGCTGGCTTAAGGGGCCACTGCATAAAAAAGAAAAAAAAATCCAACCAATACCCCCAAATAATAGTAACAAAAAAACTTAAAAATTGACTCAATCCCCTTGCATCATCACTACGTTTCTTGTTTTCTATGGAGGCTGGAGGCCAACACCCTCCCGCCCCTCCCCAAACAATTGCCATTCCTAAAATATGTTTTTAAATATTTTTCTAGAAACAAAGAATCAAAACTTTCAGAATGGGACACTTAGCAACCAGCAGTCTGCTGAACATGAAGCTTTAACGATATAGCCAGGATGAGGTAATTTTCTTATCTCTGCCTTATTTTTCATGCTCTATTTATGTGAAAAACAGACTAGAAATCAGTGGTGGCCTTAGATATTTGGCACCTTCAGCAAGAGTATAATGCCCTTCCTCCCCACTGCCAAATGAGTAGGGTTTACTTAGTAAAAACAGATAAGAATAAATATCAAATATCGTCATACAAATATATTGGTGAAAGCTGACTGCCTGGCTAAGTGCACTAGTAAACTGTTCATTGCTGATTTCCTTCTCTATCTACTTGAAATTATGATAACATTTCTGTAAATTTCCAGATTTGCCCAGCTATCAGGGCTGGGTATGAGAAATAATTTCTGGGCTTCTCTGCTCTACTTCAACTGGATCTTCATTCTTGAAGAATCCAGGCCTTCTCAGAGTTTATCCAGGGAGCCTGTTCCAATTTGTTTCAGGTATAATGTGAATCTGGTTTGGAGTAACATTTTACAAACTCCAGTTAGCAACTAAATGAATAAATATGGAACTTAACGTAACCCAGAGACCCATTTGGTTTAGAGATTAAAGTGTCAGGTGGAAAAATCATGAATTTTAGTCCTGTGTTAGGCAGAAT
>NW_015389334.1:51599-81222 GCF_001527695.2 Protobothrops mucrosquamatus
TAATAATAATAATAATAATAATAATAATAATAATAATAATAATAATAATAATAATAATAATAATAATAATAATAATAATAAAGTTGGAAGGGACCTTGGAGGTCATCTAGTCCAACCCCCTGCTCAGGCAGGAAACCCTATACCATTTCGGACAAATGGCTGTCCAGTCTCTTCTTAAAAACTTCCAATGTTGGAGCATTCATAGCTTTTGGAGGCAGGTTGTCCCACTGGTTAATTGTTCTCACTGTCAGGAAGTTTCTCCTTAGTTCTAGGTTGCTTCCCTCCTTGATTAGTTTTCATCCGTTGCTTCTTGTCCTGCTTTCAGGCACCTTGGAGAATAGCTTGACTCCCTCTTCTTTGTGGCAGCCCCTGAGATATTGGAACACTGCTATCATGTCCCCCCTCGTCCTTCTCTTCGTTAAACTAGACATACCCAATTCCAGCAGCCTTTTCTTATATGCTTTAGCCTCCAGTCCCCTAATCATCTTTGTTGCTCTTCTCTGTATTCTTTCTAGAGTCTCAACATCTTTTTTACATCGTGGTGACCAAAACTGGATGCAGTATTCCAAGTGTGGCCTTACCAAGGCATTGTAAAGTGGTATTAATACTTCATGTGATGTTGATTCTATCCCTCTGTTAATGCAGCCTAGAACTGTGTTGGCCTTTTTGGCAGCTGCAGCACACTGCTGGCTCATATTTAAGTGATTGTCCACTAGGACTCCGAGGTCCCTCTCACAGTTACTACTATTGAGCAAGGTACCCCCTATACCAGTGATGGCAAACCTTTTAGAGACCGAGTGCCCAAAAACTGGCTCCGCCCCTGCCCCACCCCAGCCCCGCCCCCACCCCGCCTGCCTGGAGGGCCACTCACCGCCTCCAGGGCCTGTTGCAGATCTCCCAGGCAGCCCAGCAGCACCATTGCGGCCATGTCCTCTGCCCGCGCCCTGCAGCATCAACTGTGCACAATGGGGTGTGAGGGCAGAGTCTTGTCTACGCTGCCATGTCCTTGGCTGCGCTGCTCTGTGTGGGCCATGCTTGGGGGCGACTCACTTCCAGGGAGGCTGCTGGTGAGGAGGGGGTCACAGGAGGAGGCAAGGCTGGGGCGACGGCACGTGTGCTCACAGAGAGGGCTCCGAGTGCCGCCTCTGGCACGCGTGCCATAGGTTTGCCACCACTGCCCTATACTATACCTGTACATTTGGTTTTTCTTGCCTAAATGTAGAAGAGACAGCAATTGTACATCTCTGATTTCTTGGTATCTATATGCTTCCAATAGGGAAGCCTACTGATTCCCCTTTTCCTAAAACATCCACATCTTAAAAATCTATAATCAAAATTGTACTTTATCTCCAGAAAATAGGAAGGATAGCTAAGGTAAGGCTACAAACCCTGGGCTGCAAAAAACCAGGAGAACCACTAGGTGGCCACAAGGAACCTTAAAACCCATCTCGTTGCTACCATCTTGTGCCATTTATGCTTTTTCAGCCCAGATCTGGTAATCAGAATTAGAAAAGAATTGATTTATTTTAAAATCAGCAGCCAGATCTTTTGACTTAGAGTAGATGAAATCCTCAGGGCTCATTGTGCTGGGCGCATTAGAAACCCACTGGTTGATGGAGTTATCAGATTACACGTTCTCAGAATCATAATCCATAAACCAGGATTTTAAAAGGTTTAGTGATTATATAGCTGCATCGGGGAAAAGAGCAGGGCAGCTGCCAGTCTTGGAGCTGACAGCAATTATTCCATGGTTCCTTTCTCTATCTTGCTCTGCCATAGTGGAAAAAGATGTCCAAGCAGGCTTGTGTGCTGGACTGTGAACTTCTTCTAGTTAGAAGGCAAATCTTTTTTCAGGTATGGAGAAGGGATAAGCTTGACCTGTTTGATTTCCATCTGCTCTAGAACAATTACATCTTAGAAACTGAAAAGCCTTCAGTCTCATCAAAGATGCCAACCAGAATATAAATTTCTACTTTCAAATGAGGTCAATAAAAGGCAGCACCCAGGTGCAGTGAAGTAAATCCCCTCTTCCCAAATGAGAACAATGGATTTCCAACTTTATCGGGCCTAGATTAGCACATTTTGAAGTTATTTAAGGAAGGTGTATAGCAAATGTCAGAGATTTCACTGGAATAACATTAGGTCTTAGGGATGGGGAGGCGCTGCATCCAGAATTTAGGGTAGAAAAAAAAAGACAAGCCAAAGAAATCTTAATCATATTGTTGAAAAAAAAAATCTTCATCAGGATCCAGTCCAAGCTGGGAATAAACAAAATGGAGACTGCTTTAGAAAGAAGGTTGTATTTTATTGAAAAGGAGAGCCAGACAGAAAGAGAGCTCTGGGAAATCTAACCACATGTAGTAGGGAGTGGTGGGTTTTTATACCTTCTTGAGCTTTTGTTTGGAGTTGTTCCCGTGGCATGAACTTTGATCTGAGTCTGAGTGTGCCTTTCTGGTATTCTGATAGTGGTGGGTTAATCCTATTATGTCTTGCTTCCCTGTGGCTGTGGCTGATGACTGTTGGATTTTTTGGTGTGAGGGATTGTTGTTTCTAGGGATCTTTGTCTTTCTAATCCAAGCTTCCTGGCTCCAATCTTTCTGACAATATTACCATATCTGCATTTCTAAAAGTTGGCCTCTGCTGAGTCTTCTGCTTGGGGGAGAGGGGCTGGGGCTGGTTTTTGTCTTTTTTTTAAAGATCTTCTCCATTATTCCTTTGTGGAAATATATTCTGCCTTTTTAATATTTCCCAAATATTTATTTCTCTGGATTCTTCCCACAACATAATATACTGGAGATTGGAAATCTTCTTGTACAAGAGAGGTGAGCTGGAAACCAACTGAGGCCTGTAGCAGATGTTCTGTTGGTGATGAGAAGACCCCTCTCAATGACTGAGGTTGGGATTATTGTGGAATCTGTTTTCTTGGAATGGAAAAAATATTTTTTGTTTTTTAGGCTATATGTTAACTTAAATAAGTCCATACTTATTATTAGCCATGGCCCCTAAAAAGCAGCAACAAATCACACTATCTTTTCTTTATGTCTTCAGCAAAAAAATGATTTATTTTCTTTGGGTTGATGCTGGGGGGAGGGGGAAGGAGAAGGGAGAAGCCTGTCTATTGATTATCCCAATCATAAAGTGTAATTTTTCCTAAAAATTGCCATTATGGATTCACATTCCTCTTCTTGCAGTCAATCTAACCCTGCCCCCCATTTATAATTAGGCCCCAAGTTATGTAAACTTATGCCATAGAACTAAAACAGTTTACATTTAGTATATCACCTGCCCTGAATACAGCATATACTTTATAGGGAATGGTGCCTATGCATTAGAGAGAAAGAAATACTTGAAATATGCATGCATTCTAATGAAATAATTAAAACAACCAGGAATCCCCAATTAAAAGAGTGGCAAAAATATCATTGGAGGTTTTTTTTTTAACACAGATTGGCCATCTGTTTTTTTAAAAATTTAATCGTATTTTAAAAACCACCTATCTTTCTCAAAGACAGTCTCTATGCATTTCTGAAGATAGCATGTTCCAAACTGAGGCACAGCAATTGTACAGTGCAGCCAAGATATCGTCAGATGAACCAGTGCAAATTTCATATATAAATGTGCAGTTGGGGCCATCTAAAAGTAGGCACGCTGAACAAAGGCTATTGGAGCTCAAACAATGACCAGCATTTTGCACTTCACGCTGAAGGAATTGTCTGCCAGGGCTATACATCTAATACTAGCATGATCCAAAGTCAGCATAGTTCTCTGCCATCTGTAAGAATTTGACATCACTTTCTGAAATGCGAAAAAACAGACAAACTCAACCTGAAATGAAAGAGAAGAGAAGTTGTCTTTGCAATTTCTTAGAAGCCTTAGCAAACACATTTGGGAGCCTGATTGCCAGATAGTTTGGTTATTTTGATATCTGTTTTTCAGGGAGGGGAGGACAGTTTTTATGTGCTGGGTATTTCTAAACTGTGTCTGTTATTTCCCACATTCACAGGCCTCGTGGCTCGCCATCCCATCCATAGCAGTGTGGCAAAGCCATCTGTTTCTGTCTTAATGGGCTGCCAAAGGGAATTTTAAATCAATGCTTTCAACTGCACATGGTGTGAATGCCCATGTGTGCAAGGCCAAGCCACCACAAACAAGCAGCTGATGAACATTTCCTCTTCTGGGAAAAAGAAGGCCCTGCACAGCTGCAAACAGAGGCCTGGCTGGAGCAGCAGCTGCGTTGAGTTTCCAGTGCATCCAAGTTCAACCATGGGCTGGCAGCCGCTTTAGGAAGGATGATATCAGATTCTGCTTCAGTTGGACTGAAGGGAGCCAACTTGAGCCCAGCTGTGTTATTCACTGCGCAGCCTACTGGGCCATTCAGTGCTACCATGACTTTGAGAATGTCCTTGCTCTTTGAATCTCTGCAGTAGCATTCTGAAAGACATAGATTCCCTTTTTGAGGATTGCTAGAAAACTTGCAAATCTGGGGAGTTGTCAAGCACCCGGGATACCAGGAGATTCAGGCAGTTCAAATGAGTATAAAGATTTGTTGCAAGCTTAAGCTGTCTACAAGAATCTGACCAACTAGCAGTCAAGGGAAATGAGCAGGAGATAAGAAAGGCATTCAAGGTGGGCTGGACTTAGATCTCTTGTGAGCTCGCAGGGACTCATGACTTATGACACATTTGACCCTTCCCTCGGGCTCAGCCTGGTCATCTCCTACAGGAGTGGAAAGAAAATTAGCAGCAAGTCTGGGAAATTAAGGTGCTACTGGTCTGAAGCAGTCATTTCCTTCCTTGATGTTTACACATTTAGCACTACAATCTGAAATGAAACCGTAAGGGATTGCAAATCATCCTTAATGAGATCAGTTAAAGACTCAGGGCTACATTCATGTAACATGCTAAGTTTGCTTAGTTTTAATCTTTGTTAGGGACTGGAGGAACTTAGCATAAGTGTGTGACAATACCACATTTTGGGTCAGTGCATTGTGTAAATCCAAAACATTGGTTGAGTAACTAAGATAAATCTGCCCTGTGAATCCAGTCAAAATTTGTTTGGCTGATCAGGTGAGGCTGTCGGTCAGAGTTAGAACTGCAGTTGTGAAAATTTTGCAAAACAACTAGATATTTGGAGACATTTTGGATGGGATTCTCATGTGCATCTATGCCACCCTTCTCAATTCATAATACTTTCCTCATTCTCAGTTGGGTTACCTAATCTGGCTGCAAATACCCAGATGACTACTCGGTTTTGGTCATTAGAAGACACTAGCCAGAGAAAGTCAATATGTTCTGTGTTTCTTTGTTGTCATCTACTAGTAGTCCTGATACTCAGTATGGGCAGAGCCAGTAGAAGGTACCAACTGTGCTGGATACTGTACTGTATATGAACCATCATGGAGGCTGGATGTGGCAAATGCTTTCAGGCTCTACTGCTGCAGAAACCCCCTGGGAATTCTCAGGCTGCATTCTGCAGTTAATCGGGCAACAAACAAAAGTCCAGGGAGAGATTGACATTATGCAGAAAAGGCTGTATATAGTACTCATTCCAGATGGATCTGTAACTCACTCAAAAGAACTATGAGCCAAGTTGGCTTCCGGAGAATTGTCTCACATATTCCTTTATGCATATCAAGAAAGATTCTTTTCTGTATGTTTAGAATATTTCTCTCTAATGCTGGTATCAACCTGCAGCTCTTCCTTGTTGAATTTAGTGTCACCTTTTATATCCTTAGTTTTAAGTAAAGTTCCTGTAGAAGACACAGAAAATAGCCTTGAAGGACAGGAGGAAGAGTTGCTACCAAAGCAATGGACAGATAGGTTAACTGAGCCTGGGCCAAGAAACTAACTTGAGAAAATATCTCAGATAAACCCCTGCTTAGTTCACATGAAGATAATGGGAGGGTGGGGCAAGTACTTACATTCTTTGCAAGTCAAAAGACTAGCAAAATTTTATTCCTATAGCTGTTACAATAAAAGTGGTCCTGACCAATATAACAGATTTCTTAGTCTGGTTTACCTTGTTAGGCTGACAGTTTTGTACTGAGGGAGAGGATCTTTCCTTCCTTCCTTCCTTCCTTCCTTCCTTCCTTCCTTCCTTCCTTCCTTCCTTCCTTCCTTCCTTCCTTCCTCCCTTCCTCCCTCCCTCCCTCCATCTTGATCCTCATTCGTTAATAAAAAGAGACTTTTATTTCAAACAAGACTCACTGCTTTTATTTGGGCTAAAGAGCCATTTTGAATATAAAAGGATAAAATATATATGCATATATATTTAGTACAAAAATCACAAACATATCATGGATTACACCCAACCATCTCTGACTATCCTCCTTATTTTGGAAGATTTTGTTTGTTATAAATGGATTCTTGAAATTCTTCATTACCATCCCACTACAGTGTTTGGTCTCTTTATCTTAGCTGTCTAGACAGAAGCTAACATAAGTATGGGCTGAGACCATGTGATCTTGGAAAAGTGGGCAAAGAAGAATCATTGTGGGGGACAGACAACTGATCTAAGGATTGCGACAATGGTTGCCTACAAATTTAGGCTATCACAAAATAGGAAGTATCATTTGGGATGTTTTTTTTAAAATTAAAAAATATAGGCAGAGTAACCCTGTATGTCCCTTGCAGGGGAGAAGAGAAAGATCTACTGCTTCTCCAATCCTCCATGGCCCTGTTAGTTCTCTGCAGGCAAAACTGGAAATGGGGACCGATTCTTTCCACATCATTTCCTTTGGGTATAGTCATCTGGTTTGAGAACATGTCAATAGACCACACAGCTTTTGAGCAACCTAGTCATATCCAGCTCCAACTTTCCGCATTTCTTCCTGAAACTGTGAATGCAACCCTTCCAGGAGAACATCTGGACCATAATAGCTTTCTACCTGCATTCCAGAGATCTGTGATGATGTAACCATTATTCAGCCAAGCAATCTCTGTTTCTGCTACAGTGTGGTGTTTACCCCACCTCTCAAAGCTGATCAAGGAGTAAGTATAAGATTGCTTGTTATAATTGCATAGTCTTAGAAATGTTCCTTGCTTGTACTGATTTCTGCCATAGCAGTAACCAGTAGAGACATTTCCTAAATAGTCACAAAAAGAGCTACCTTTACACAGGGATACACTTAGATTTTTAAAAAAATAAAACTATGGGCTGGAGTTGCTCCTCCCCAAAAGAGGAAAGGCAAGGAATAATTTAAATAAATATGTACTAATAAATAATTATGAAACAAAGGCACACAAAACAAAGAACACACAAGAGAAATCCACCTTTACATATACACTTATCCTCACAATGCTAAAACTTCTAACTAAAGACTTTAAAGTCCCACAAGTGAAAATTCCCATTCACATTTTATGTGAAATGAAAAAGACATAACTTAAAATCTGTATAAGTAATAAATAATGGGGTGGGGCTGGGGAAAAACCATGGCTTATCTTGGCTGGCACCATTCTAAAATAAATTATGAAAATAATTCCTCTAATTTCCAGCCCATTTGGGGCTGCCTTTTATCAATCCCAGCTTGAAAGTTCTTCAAGTTAGGATGCATGAAATCAGTATCTGAAGGCTTCTTTCCTTTCCACAATCTTTGACAATTTTCCTGATGAGGGACTGCTATAGCACATGAAGTTATATGGCACCTCTTCTGTATATTTATGTGGACGAGGAACCTGGGATCCTAGGCATTATTCAATATCCAACAGCTGTAGTCAGTATGGACACTGATGAAGGCTTTGGAGAACTGTATTTCAGTGTTATACTGTATGAAGGGTGGTATGCCCACTTCAAGCTAGAAAATAATTTGTTGAGTTTTTTAATAGAAAAGGAAAGCAGAACAATATTTTGCATATTATATTGGAAGTGAAACTCCAATTGCATTTTAGATCCAGGAGCCACCTGGAATTCATACATAGTTTGTAGATGACTTTGGTAACATATAAATAAAAAAAAACCAAAGGAAACACTACCAGAATTGTTATTACTTAATGAATGAGCCAGTAATGGGAATGGGAGAAGATCTAGGTAATATTAATAACACTGAGGAACAATATGGATCAAAGTAGATTGCTTTGATTGTATGATTCCCTACCCTATTTGTTCTGTGGAACAATCCTTTATGGGAGAGCTGTACCCAAATGAATCTATCTGTCAACAGAAATGGGGGCAGAATTTTATTGAATTGCTCCAGGTATAATGGCAATTCCTCAAGAACAGTGGAAGCTAAGTTAACCATCTGGCATCATTTTGGATCTTTCTCAGTGTGTTGGTTAGGATCTTCCTTAGCCAAAAGATATTATGGGTGAAACATGATAACTGACACTTTCAAAGTATCAAGGATATTTGAATTTTTTTAAAAAGGTTATCTTCTTTTGGTGGAATTCTTAAGGAAAAAAATAGATTTTTTTCCAGAATACAATGAAATAAAGTCTTCTAAGAACTTTGGGCTCAGGACTATTGTTTTAGTTCCCATGACCAGAAGTATTGCTGCATGTTCTAATATCTAAAAAAGGGATTCCACCTGCTATTTAATTTCCTAGAAACTCTCATGGGCTTGCCACTAATTTTTAATTAAAATTAAGATGGACTCTCTCGTTATTGATATCACATGGAATTCACTGGATAAATAGAATCAAATTGTATTTTTAAACTTCTGGACTGAAGATGATGGAAATTTTAATTGGGATTTGAGTATGGGAAAGATGACAACAGTATAATTGTAAAACAGGAGGTAATTCACATAACTAACCCTACCAACCAAATGAGGTTCTGGAAATGAGATCTCTCATATTCCAGGCAGTAGTTGGTATATGTACAGTATTCAAATGCATACAGCATATTATGCTTTGTATATAACTATAGAAAAGACATGCCTGAAAATATGTTGAGTGTCCACAGCCATGTTTTAGATGATTATGATTTGTCGTACATAAACATCTCCAGAATAGCAGTCAGTGATAGACAGATTTGTTTCTACACAATGGAGCCCACCAGTTCAAGATGAGCATCCTTATATTTGTTTTCCTTCAAATACATGCAAATTATGAGCAGGATAGAAATGTCGCAAGTCAACCATTCTCTGGAGTGTAGCCAGAAAAGATTAAAAAGAAGAAAAAAGTGGACCTATACCTTGCTTCATTTAAGACTGGAGCAGTTTAGTTCTGTTTGGGGAGAGCTACATAGATCTTGGGAGTGATAAAGCTGGTTTGGCAAACATCAGTAGTTCCATTATTGCTATTATTCTGAAGTCCTGAGTTTAACAAGGACACATTATTACCCATACAGTCATACATACACCCATTCCATTAATGGAACTGGAGCACGATTAGTTGAGCATTTCTCCTGGAAATATCCCAGTTATTTCTTGCTTTCAGTATGTGAGATGATGCCTCTTGACTGCACAACTGAGGGGAGTCATTCTCTTAATGAGATTCCTAGTTGCCAGTCTCTTAGATCCAAAATTGTTCCCATATAAGAGAAGGTACTTAATGTACTATCATAAAGAGTAAATGTGCCATCAATTCTTTTGGTGTGCTCAGATTGGGATGCTTTATATACTCTCAGTTTTCACCAAAGCCCTTTGGGAAGAAATCACAAAGCTCTCCTCCTGCCCCCCCCCATTTTCATCATGGCTTGATTCTTTATAATCAGGAGATTGAATGTGGAGGTTCATGGTGTTATGGTTCAACAGGTGATGATGACTCCTCATCAGTATTATAAGAATGTTACAAATGAAATAGTCATGTAAGAAGGATTATTGAGATGATAGACTTAAAAGCCCATAAGTTAGAGCTACTAAAATATGTCTAAGGTCACAGCAGTGTGGACATGCTTTGCTTCCTTTCTCCCCCAAGGGTTTCCCATGAAATCAGATGGGAATATCTAAATAAGTAAAATTCCTTCTTTTTATGTACCAACATTTGGTATAAGATGCTACCAATTTTTTGTTTGAAAAAAAATGTTTAAAAGTCCATTTAAAAACCATTTGCCTGTTATCTTCTTGACTTATTCACCAAATATTGCACTGAGCTGTGCTCCAACCACATGGTGAGAATAAGAATCATAGGTCACATCTAATGGGAGGTCATATTTGGGCACTGTGGTTGAAAAATGGGAGGTGTGACCGTGAGCATTGCTCAGGCTAACAGATGGATAGTGGGCCATAAAACTGTATGATTTTTCTAGGTCTGGAGACCCATCTTGCTTTAAGGAAAAATTTCCACTGATGCTCAGAGGAGGTGTCAAGGGACCTTCATATGCTGGAGATGCACAGTCTTGGTGAGGATTGCCAAAGGAAGTATCCACCAGAGTTTTGAAAGAGGGAGGCTTTAAATGTACAAGGTGTGTCTCCATGCTTCCATAGGGCGGACTGGGCAATCCTGGAGACTGGTAAGAAAAACCATGACTGGACACAGTTGAATCAGAAACAGGGATTTTCTCCTCATGTTTCTCCAGGAACAGGGATTGTGGTCCTACCTGGAGACAACCAGCAACCAGATTGCTGGTTGGTTGGGACAAACCTTTGCATAGCATCTCCACAAAACCTTTGCCTTCTGAAGTCTGCCCACTTTCCAGAACCTCTGACAAAGCCCAAATATAGTTCCTGGCTAGCCTCAGCGTCTCAATTTTGGACAGCTTCTGTGTTTTAGAATAGCAGGGCATCACCCGCCTCAAGTTATCAAGAGCATCATTAAGTCCATGCATCCGTGTTCGTTCCCGAGCATTAGCTTTCACTCGGCGGGCCCTGAATCGCTCCAGCCTTGCTTTGGTCATTTTCTTCTTCTTTGGCCCCCTTCTCTTGGGCTTCCCATTATCTTCTTCCTCTTCTTCCTCAACACTGTCATTCTCGTCATTAATGCCAGAAAGCATCTCATAGGCCACTTGCCGGCTGTCTTTGTCCTTGGTTTCATTTTGGGTACTCAATGCTTCATTGATCCAGGATTGAGGAGATATGAGTTCGGTCATCTCTTTGGACTTGGGGTAGAGTTTGGCCATCTCTTTACCCTGAAAAAAAATAACCATACAATCCATATTAATTCAGTGAGACTCAGTTCTAAAATCTTAAAGAAATAGAATAGGAATGATAAATATTATTCTTTGTTATAACACATTTAGTACATTATATAATTCACCCTTGACCTAAGCAGGGTTTTATTTTGAAGGCAAGTCCTTACCTCAGAATTACAACTCATAGAATAATAGGTCCAGCCATAACCAGAGGCCTGCATAGCTTAGCAATGTGCAATTCTAATGTAGCCCAGCAGCTACATGATGTTGCCTAAAAATGCAATGGCCTCTTTGCTCTTGTTTTTGCATTTTTTTAGCAGCAATAGTTGCCGAATGATGACTATAATCTGGTATGCTACTAGAGACAATGAGGGTGGTGACTTTGACAAAAATATGCCAGAACTTTGCCTAGGCAAATGTGTGTGTGCATGCATGTGTGTGTGTGTGTGTATGTGTGTGTATGTGTGAGGCATTTTTTTTTAGATCCTGGCTAACAAGCTAATATTCAGAAGTGATTCAGACAAATGCCCCCCTAATTCATGGGAGAGTAGAAGAAGGAGAGGAAGTATAGTACAATCAGAGTTGTAAGGTCCTGTTATTATATCCAGTCTCCACAAAGTGTATTCTGGTCTTCCTGTGGAGTTATTTTTCTGGCCTGGTATTCCTAGTGGAGCTGACAGGCACTATGCCCATGTTTGGTTTGAGGATCACAAACGGTTCTGTAATCAAGTCTTTTCTTTAGACATCAGAACTTAGAGTGTCTTCTATTAAGCCAAATCATTGATCTATCTATCATTGTATATTTAGCAATGTCTGACAATGATTTCTCTGGGTTTGAGGCAACTGTTTTGCCTTCCCAATTTTTGGCTGAGGGATTGAATCTGCAACCTTATGCATGTGGGACATATTTTTTTTTCCAGGAGAAATCCTGAAGTTGAGATATTCATTACTTGCCTACAATCTGAACTTCATTTCTACAAAGGGAAATATACAGCCAAGCTAACATCTATTTTAATTATGCTTAAAATAAAAGCAGAAATAATTGTGCAGGGAAGCTGGCCAATCCGATGCAGGACTTCTAAGGGTTTCACATAACTTCAATAAATGGGATAGCAGGCTGGAGTACAACAGCATCGATAATTAAATTATAATGAAACTATATCTGAAATAAAAAAATAAATCTTTCTGGGAAAAGAAAGGATCTTCTTTTAGACAATTGTATATAAACATTTTGAGAGAGTTCTAGGAAAATCTAGCGAAAAGGATTGCCATGTTTCAGCTAAAATTAGCCACGACTAAAGTAAATTAAAGCCACTTGCACAAATTAATTGGGATTTATGTGAATTCTGCCGCAATGTTCAGGGAACAGAGTATTGCTGGATTAGTGGTCAGTATGACACAGTTAGATAATCAAAAGCAGGCATAAAAATGTCAGCTTTTGGTTTGATATGAAAATTCAGATGTTTGCCTTTTGTTATCAACAAAAAGGTTCTTCAGCAAAATTCAGTCACAAGAGTGTTTTTAGGAGTCTGGTTAACAGCAGTGCCTTTTCCCACAATACCCCATTACAGTTTCCCTGTCCCTGGTTTTCTGCCTCCCCCTAAACTTGACTTAAGCTTCCATGCCTTCTGACATATTTAGTCCTGGTTGAGTTGTGGTTTCTACTGTTATTTTTTGTTTTTTTGTTTTACTTTTTTTTTTTTATCAATCTTGGGGTTCTCTTAAGCTTGCCTATGTCTTCCTCTTATGCATGAATAGCACCTTTTGGCTACCTAAACATTTACATCTAGAAAAAGAAATGCAGCTATTTCAGTATAGGAAGGATTTGAAACTGGAGAAAATTGGACATTTTAGGGAACGGCTTCACTTCCGTTTTTTTTCTCTTTGCAGATCTGCTTTTAAAACCTTTTAAATGGGCAGCTTCTAATTTTCAAACAAGAATCACATTTCAATCTCTATGGAGATGAAAGAAATGGCTAAAAATGCTTATCTGGCCCATGATTTGATGCAAGTTCCTTGAAAACCTAAGCGTTTTTCCTGGTAACCTCATTTACCTTTGATGAATAATGATTTCCACAGTAATTGTGTGGGGGTGGAGGGGAGGAAGCAGCCCAGGTTTCCTGATAATCAACTTCTTGTCGGCTTGATGTCCTCGTTTAATAAAGCTTAAGGTATAAGCAGCTTTGTTGAAAATGTGCCACCCAACTAATCGGTCGATTGGTCATCGCCACATCCAATGTAGCAAATCCCACTTTTAATATGCCTGATGGGACTTGGATGATAGATTAGAGAGAGAATTAATATACAGCTGGCATCACGCAGATCCTAATTATGTATTAGTTAAACATCCTGAAAGAAGGCAATGGTAAACCACTTCTGTACTGTTGCCAGGAAAACTCCATGGATGCAGTTAACAGAGCATGAGTGTGTCTTTACCTTATGAAGTAATCAAAATGTAATACTTTAGCTTTCCCTTACAATACATGGGGTACCAGATACACTGACTCTACGCAATCTCTGGCAGGATAGTCTATTCTCTCAGTGGGAGGATTATTGGAAAGGAAAAAAACAACAGAGATTCGGATCGTGGACTGTTTAAGCCACCTCAGTGGGTTTTCACTGAGGATCAAATGGGATAAAGGGTTCATTCATCTAGGTTTCCTAGAAGAAATAATGGATAAAAGTATTAACTTTGACTGCTGTGTTACCTGCTTTAATTAAAACCGTGTCCTTGGATAAGGCTAAGGGGCTGATTATTTAGATTAGACTGATTTTATAAAGGTATAGGATAAACCTGCCCTTCTGCAATAAGTCTGAAGAATGTCTGATCTAGCAATCCAAATATCCAATAAACCTCTTGTGTTTTGCTGTTTTTCTACTACTACCAGGATGACTGGACATAACTGATATGCTTGAGATGTCTGCTGTTATGCTCGGGGTGTCTTGTGTTATACCAGTTATACAACTTTGCAGAGCAAGGCAACAGATCACGTTTGACCAGAGTTCAGATTTACCTCCAGAAACTTGCACCAAGGCTATAAAGCACTATCCCAAACATATCAGACCAAGATGGGCTATGTGGTATAATGGTGATGTTGATCTAGAACCAATAAATCTAGTTCCAACTCTTCCTTCACCCCAAGAGACTTTGGCCAAGTTACTCTCTCTCTCAGCCCAGTGAATTTCACCCATTTGTTGAGATCAAAAGAAGAGAGATCCTCATGTAAACTGGCTTCAACTCCGGGAGGAAAGATAGGTGAAAATTCTAGCTAACTAATTGCCAAACTTGTTACATCTGGTATTTGAAAGAGAATGGGGGAAAAAAAGAGTCCTGGAAAGATTCTCTTACCGTAATTGCCATATTTATCTTGTAGTAGGCCTGAATGAAGCAAGATCATACCCTGCCTCATTAAATGGCTTGGATGATGCAATCTGGCACATGGAGGTGATTTGATATCACTTTGGAAACTTTCTCCAGAACATCTCCCAACATCTCTTGGAATCTCTAAAAGAGATTTCTATGCAGGGATATCAGATGGAAGGGCCAGAAGAAGTAAGCGATGATGCAGTTGGCAATGCAACTCCATTGAAGATGGTTGAGGAATGTTGCCATGCAAAACAATCCAAAAGGATGCTTTACAGGAACTTCTCAACTTACACCCATTCATTTAGTGACTGTTCAAAGTTACAACGGCACTGGAAAAAGTGACTTATGACTGTTTTTCTCATTGTAGCATCCCCTTGGTCACATGTTCAGAATTCAGATGCTAGGCAACTGGTTCATATTTATGACGGTTGCAGTATCCTGAGATCAGGAGATCAGCTTTTGCAACCTTCTGACAAGCAAAGTCAAGGGTGAAGCCAGATTCACTTAACAACCAGGTTATTAACTTAACCAATGCAGTGATTCACTTAACAATTGTGGCAAGAAAAGTCCTGAAATGGGGCAAACTCATTTAACAACTGTTACACTTAGCAACATAAATTTTGGGCTCAACTATGGTCTTTGGCCAGTGTTTTTTTTTTTAGCATCTATATTTTATAATAGGGCTTCCTTTCCCATCCTGCTTTTTGTTGGCATTTATTTTATTTCTGTTCATTGCCTTGTGCTTAATGGGATGACAGGATGAATTAACTGGATATTCCTGCATGTCCCCTTTAATTTAGTGCAATCCCATCATTTCCACATAATGAATGAATTCTAGTTTGACTAAAGGTTTTCAATAAATCTGAGATGTAGGGCATAATTCAAATTCATTGTGAGAATGAGGATTGAGCAGAATTTTAGCTTTGACTATAGCTGCAAATTTATATACAACAACAGTAACTGCTGCAATCTATGTCAACAGGATGTTCTTGATTATGTACTACCAAAATGACATTAGTAAGCAAGAAAAACATCTTGTTGGAACCCAATGCCCCACATGTACGAGGGCAATACAGAAATAAACCTCTGTTTGGTTATCAATGACAGACACTCATAGATACAGAACTTTTATTATACACATTAGAAAACTAGAACATTACATTACTTTTCAACATAATTGCCATTCAAATTGAGGCACTTGTCTTAACGTCTTACAAGGTTTGAAATTCCTTAGTAGTAGTTGCTCAGCGCTATAGGCGGGGTGATCAAAAACATCCCAATGGAACTGCTTCATTGATAACCAAACAGAGGTTTATTTCCGATTTGCCCTCGTATATGCTAATTAGAACTCCCAAATTCTCAGCGCATCTGGAGAGGGCCACATAAAGAAAGCTGAAGAAAAAAAGCCATTGCTCTCTTCCATCACTACAAACTAAGGAACATCCCCAGATCTGCATTTTGCTGGGAAAAGCAACCGCTGAAAATGCAAAAGAAGCAGCTCTAAGATAAATTCTCCTTTTCTGTCTCAAACCTCTCAATATGTTAGATAAGATAAGATAGATAAGATAACCTTTATTGTCAATTTTACTGTGAGCATACTGGCCCACATTAAAAATGAAATTCTGTTGCCTGCTCTCAAAAGAAAGTATATATTTACCCACACGCACATATATAATACACATACTCACATTATACATACACACACACACACACAGTATATATATACATACATAGATACACACACACACATACAGTATATATATACATATATACATATACATACACACACACACATATATAAATCACTGTCCATTTTGTTCTCTCCTCTGCCACCATTGTGGTGTTAGTAGTGAAATGAAGTGGTGTGAAGATATGGAACCCAGGAAGCATATTAGCCACAAATCCTTGATGTGTGGGCTCAGTGGCCAATATGCTTCTGTGTTTCTCTGTTTGTGTGAATTGACAACCTTTAACCAACAACTTCTATTTGACAAATCTGTATCATATTTAGCAAGCCCAATGATAGCATGCAACCACATTTGACAGCACGAGCTGGCTTGCTAACTTTAGCATCTTGAGGAGATTTTAAGGGGATACATTGGTAATGCTGAGCAACTCATAGGAACAATGGGATTACAATAGGTAGACTTGTGATTAATTCAATCCTGATCCCCTCTATAAATCCTTTCTTATAAACTTCATTTCTCTCCTTTACCTTACTTGAAATTTCAGCAGCTGGCTTCTCTGAATAGGAGTTCTGCCTGTAATTTGGGTTCAGATTTTCAAAAGGCCCAGGGTCGCCCACCATCCCTGTTCTTACTTTAATGAGTCAGCTTTTAGATTACAAAGCAAAACCTGAGCATACTTAAAAACTGTACCAAAAGCTGAGTAAAGGAAGACATCTGTGTCAAGACTAATGCAATGTCTTTGGAAATTACCAGATCATGCACACTTAAAAGTATCAAGCTAATTCTTCATTCTTCACTGCTTCCCTTTCAAGCATTTTTTTCAAAGTTCAATATGAAAAAAATGACCAGTTTTTAGAGTTTTTGTTAAGTATATTTCCAATCTATCCTTAAGTAGCCCATGGCAGGATATATAGGATTCCATCTTCCAGTTCTGTCCCCACAATAATCTTGCTTGATACTGGCTGGTCCAAAATCATCCAATAAACTTCCATGACTGTGTGAATATGAACCTGGATCTTCCTGATCCTGGTCTATTAACTTACTGATTATATTTAATTGGGTGCCATGCTTAGAGAGGCATGATTAACTACAATGTCCCATGAGTAAAAGAGATTATCCTTATTTCATTTTGATAATTGGCTAATACTTTAGGGATGTTTTCACAATTAATTATAAGATCCCTGATTGACTGGGATCACCTGAGGAAGATTTTTAAAAGTGATAGAATGGAACGGAGTAGAATATTGATTAATTTGAATAGCATAACAATAAATACATAACTGCAGCTGGGATAAAACTATAAGCAAAATCCAGCATCAACATAAACATTTCATAGACCCTGCAATACATTCTGAGCACCATGACCTGTGCCTTCAACACCTTATAAAAAGTCAACTGAGTTCTGATTAGCCTGATCTCCAAGGGGATCACGTGCAAGGAGCAGACACCACCATCAATAGGCTCTTTTCCTGATTCCTTCAGATGACATTCTCTAATGGAAGAATCTCTAGCATATCTCACCAACTAAACGTGATGGCATTGATAGATACAGTCAGGATGAAGTGTGGTTCCTCAAATAACATGGCCTAATACCATGAAGGGCTTTTTAGATACTGTACTACCAGCATTGTGATTTGAACCCAGAAACATACTGGCAATCAAAGCAGTTCATGGAACAAAGATTGTACATTGATCAAGGAAGGTTGCATTGCTGAATTTTGAATCAGCTGCACTTTCTGGATGCTCTTTGAGGGTAGCCCCTTGTAAACACACTGCAGAATTCCATTCAGGAGGCCCTGAAACCTTGAACCACTCAGTTTTGCTAGGCTGAAACCTGTTCTTCCCCATTAACAGCCTTCAGAAAAGGAGATAGACCAGTGGTTCTCAACCTTTTTAATGCCGCGACCCCAACCTGTCGTAAGTCGAGGACTAAACCGGTCGTAAGTCGAGGACTAAACCGGTCGTAAGTCGAGGACTAAACTGATCGTAAGTCGAGGACTACCCAACCGGTCGTAAGTCGAGGACTTTCTCTGCCCGGGAGCGCCGCACATGCGTGGTTCCGCCCCCTGTGCCGGCCGAGGCGTGGCTGGCAAGCAGCAGAGACGGAACAGGCCGACCACCAGCTGGCCCAGCCCAAGGGAGGTAAGGCACCCGCCGGAAAAGGGGGGGAAAATGGCGGACAAAAAAAATGGCGGACAAAAACATGGCGGACAGCCTTGCTTGGCGACCCCCGTGAAATGGTCGATCGACCCCAAATGGAGTCCTGACCCACAGGTTGAGAACCACTGAGATAGACCTTTTACAGTTTCACTTGGGCAACTAGGAGTGGAGATTAAAGATTAAAGCTAGGTATCATTAAGGTACTGATGATACCTCATCCCATCCTGTTGAAAGGTCTCCCCCAGTGGAATGGTGTAGATGTTAAACAGGAGTGGAGAGAGTGCTGAAACTTGTGGAACCCTGAAAAGCAGGTACTGTGATATAGAACTATTCCCAATAAACATTTACTAGAACTGGGAAGTAAGTAAGTAAGTAAGTAAGTAAGTAAATAAGGAAGGAAGGAAGGAAGGAAGGAAGGAAGGAAGGAAGGAAGGAAGGAAGGAAGGAAGGAAGGAAGGAAACTAGTCCACACTATGCTGCTTGCTCATAGCCTCCAATGACATTGAGAGCTGCAAGGATCCCTCTCTGACCCGGAGGAGGTAAGTTGAAGTTCTTAGATCCATTAGCTTTGGGAACATCACTGTCAACCCATGGCATGGATTCCAGGAGCTCACAGGAGGTAGCTATGCAGCAGGGGGACTGTAAAATACCAACAATGTCAGCTTATACCAACTGAATAGGTAGCAATGGGTCATTAGCAGATATAAAGAGACACACAAATAATATAGGATTAAGGTTCCTAAGAATGGAGAGACTTTTCTTATATATATGATGAAAATGAACCTATTTTATTAAGACCAGAAAGCTACATTTTGTATAGTTTGCACTTCCTTGTCTTGAATCAATGAGCAAATGAATGAATGTGTGATTATAATAAAAGCTTATAATACAGTGAAGCAAAATGAAATCTTGAAACATTTTTAGTAAAAAAAAACAGGTTCAAAAAGCTATCTGCTTTGGCTTAGCAAAAAGCAACTGGGTAAAAACATATGTGTGTATACACACCCACACCCACAACTAATGAAAACCAACACAGTAGTTTTTGCAATTATATTTTATTCTGCACTTCAATATCAGCAAGAAGCAAAATCACCTACTAAAACTCAACAAATCAACCCAGTCTATCCAATGTGATCTTAGCTCTGTCTTTTCCTATACCGTACAACATCAGCATCACTAGTAATTTAGCCAGTTGCAAAAGTTTTTATTCTCTTTCCAGACAATGCAGCAGACTACACAGTGACTTATTGTTTGCATGTTATTTGCTGAAGTAACTATTGTTTTACCCCACTGTTAATTTTTACAGTGTAAGTTAAGAGTGATTTTAGAATATTTCGTCTGTTACTTGGGACAGTACTCCAGATACTTAACTCCCTTTTCAGCAATCTTAATTTGGCAGAAGATTCTTAGGCACAATATAGCTAGATTGGAATCTTTGCTGCAGACAAGAAGCTTTCATATACATAGCAGATGATTTGTCTTTCGACAGGACAAATAAATCAAACTTTTTGTGTAGGTTTTATTCACCAGAGCTAAACTCTTTTTCCTCCTACTTTTTAGAGTTAAAGATCTCTGGCCATTTTCTTAATAGTCCTGGGAGGCAGCTGAACAATGTTGACATACGGATTATCTCTAGCACTGGTTGTTGCTTATTTGGGGCATGTTTTAAGAACACAAGTTCTAATTCAATAGAAGGAATTTAAACTCCAAACAGAAAGCTATCATGTCAAATACAGCTGCAACAAATCTTCATACTCTCTGATGGATTATAGCTTGTCAAAGGTTCTGTCCAAGAGTCATGCCCAACTCTATTTGCAAAAACTTTGCAAATGAATGAGAATGAAATTAAGAATTTTTGAATGGAAAGCATGTGCTCTTTTCCACTAATCTGGGCCATATTCCTTTACTATAAGCATACACTGATTTTAATTTATTATTATGGGAACCATCAACTTGAATGTTTTGCTCACCATTTGCTAGCGTAATTACATTTGCAGTTAAACGGTAAGTCTTTCTCATGCCCCCTCTTCTTTCCCTATTCAAAGTTATGAATTTGTTGGATTTTGATGTGGTTTGGAATATCATTACCTCACATAAATAAATTCTGTTTATGGTTGAATTTTAAAATCCAAATCTTGTCTAACTGGAGTTTGAAAAAACTAAGAAAAATGCAAATTGTGCTTAGTTTTCATTTTGTGCCAATTTCAACCAATCAGAATAGAACTGGAAGGGACCTTGGAGGTCTTCTAGTCCAACCACCTGGACAGGTAGCTGTCCAGTCTTTTCTTAAAAACCTCCAGTGATGAAGCAACCACAACTTCTGAAGGCAAGCTGTTCCACTGATTACTTGTCCTCAGTGTTAAGAAGTTTCTCCTTAATTCCAGGTTATTTCTCTCCTTGATTAATTTCCATCCATTTTTTTTTGTCTTGCTTTCTGGTGCTTTGGAAAATAAGTTGACCCCTATCTTTTTTGTGGCAGCTGCACAAAAATACTGGAATACTGCTATCCTGTCATCCCTAGTCCTTCTTTTCTCTAGACTGGCCATACCCAATTCCTGCAACCATTCTTCATATGTTTTAGCTTCCAGTCCCCTAATCTTCTTGGGTGTTGGCTACTCCTGCCAGTTTGGTGTCATCTGATGAATTCCTATTCAATTCCCTCACCCAAGTCATTGATGAAGATATTGAAGAGTACTGGGCCTAAGACAGAACCTTGTGGTACCCCACTGCTTACTTTCCTCCATGTAGATGTAGTACCATTAAGGATGACTCATTGAGTACAGTTTGTCAGCCAGTTACAAATCCATCTGGTGGTGATGCTGTCTATCCCACATTTTTCTAGTTTACCAAGAAGTAGGTTGTCAAATGCCTTGCTGAAGTCTAAGTATACAATGTCCATAGCATTTTGCTGGTCTACTAATTTAGTCACTTTGTCAAAGAATGAAATAAGATTGGTTTGGCATGATTTGCTATTACTAAACCCATGCTGGCTACAAGTTTCATTCCATATAAATAGAAGTACATAAATAGAAGTACATTCCATATAAATAGAAGTACTTTCTCTCCTCCTTCCTTTCTTACACACATCCACATCCATACTAGTCCTACTTTCAAATCATTCATTAACAAATCATTTCCAAATACCTCTGTCCCACCTTAGTTTTTCAAGAATATATGAACATTATTTAGGTATATCTACATCTGAAACTAGGAATTTTTTTCTTTTACTTTACTCTTTCATGCTAGCCTGTTAATGCAGTTTTTAAAGGAGAGAGATCTTTATAGTCAAAACAATCCTTCCTCCCAGCTTCCAATTACACTCTCTTCCTAGTGCCATGAGGTTGAAGGGTTGGGGGATATCTGATTAATATTCCTAGAGAATTACAAGCTGTCTGTCAGTTCAATTGGGGAAGTCTGGGGAAAGCAGAGCCAGATGGGGCTTGGCCAAAGGGCATGGAGAAAGGCATCATGTTTCCTCATTTGAAATAGCTGTGGGCATCTGTACTTTGAGTTTTGCCCAAATCTCTTCTTTTCTCTTTTCATTGAAGCTGAGCGAGAACCATCATTCTTCCCTTCTTTTTATGTTTTTATTACCACCAATCTGTCTCTCAATCCTACTAGTATCTGAATAAATGGGGTACTTTTTAAATGAGAGAACAAATGGCAAAGACATTATGTGGCAACTTTGCAGATTATCAAAGGGCCAACACATCTTGAAACTATGAAATTAATGTTGCTGGCAGGGCAAGTGTTTTTGCAGTGGTCTAGATCATTTGCACTATGATGAATAGGACACTTCTCCTTCAATAAAATGCAGAAAGTAATGACATTTACTTTGGAGAAGGAGAAGGAGGAGGAGGGAGGAGGGAGCAGGGAGCAGGGAGGAGGGAGGAGGGAGGAGGGAGGAGGAGGAGGGAGGAGTGAGATTATCAGGAAATCTCTACACTTGCACGAGCAAGGTAATACCAAGATACTTCTGTACTAGGATCAAGCAAACTCTACATATATATGCATGAAGTTGTCAAGAGTTGTTCTAATCTCAAAAGGAACTTTAACTTAATAAAAATTGGTCTAAGCCACTCACTTTCATGACTTCCAAGAATATTAAATTCAACAAGAATACTCCTAAGTTTAAAACAAATAAATTGCATCACTGTTAAATTCTTATGCCAGGTCTAGCCATAGATCCAGCCATCCAATTTATGGTGAATGTAGCTCTTCAAAGTCTAGAGTAGTGCTTTCCTTCAGTTACCCAAGACCCTTTCAATCAGAGAAACTTAGTGAAACAAAGCACGTGCTTTATTATGGCTTCTCCCCAATGCTGATCACATATCGAAACCAGTAAGGTTTAGAAGTCACATAAAACTTAGTGGAATACCAAAGAAATTTCCCCCAAATCTGAGTAAGGGAATGGATGAAACTACCTCTGAGACATACTTACTCTTCTATGCTGTTTCTCTTCTGAATGCTGAATGTGCATGCACTTTAAGGTGATGGATTTTTCTCTCACACACAAATGTTGCTGTTGCAATTTTTGTGGTAGATCTCTCTTTTTAAATGTAAGCTATCATTAACCAACAATTTCAACTCTATATATTATTCACTTCCCCCCCACCTCAGTTAAACAAAAAATGCCACAACTTGATTAATCCAGCCACGAATTAAAATTGAGAATTGTCCAACAGACCTCTCTGGGTTGAATTTTAAAAGCCTTCATCACCCTGGAAGTTATAGTTCTAACATATCTAAATATTTTCTAACTGGAAAAGACCAAAATAGAATGACAAACCCTGATAAATTAAGTACTTTAAAGTTAAAATATAAAAAGTAACAATAAGAATCTCTGTTATACATCCATACAAGCTCATTCAGATCAAGAAATTTTCTGCAACCACTATGTTTAGACAACATAATTACATAGGTTTAAGGGCAGTGTGTTTGTGTGCATGTAAACAATGTGCACTAATTGATTTTAATTATAAACATTGCTGCCTGGGATAAAGTTCAAACAATCTATTCTCTAATTCATTGAATAATGTGGATTAATTAAAAGTTAATTAACATTTAGCTTGTTTTTGTGTTCACAGTCAAGATTGCTTATGGGAATGCATTAAAGCCTTTAATTAGACACTATTTCAGAGGGCAAAAGGGACGCTATAAAAAGGAATTCATGCAGGCAGCAGTTTAAAACTTCGTTTAACCTACCGCCCCGTTCCAGTCAGAGGTAGAAGAGACTTTTGGCAATGCCTTCCGGCTGATCTCTGATGGGGGACAGTTTCATCTTTCCACCAACTTACCGTAGGAAACTCTTGATCGCGTCCCACTCACTCCGTTCTTGGAGCAGAAGCCAGCTAAGGACTTTTGACTGTTTCAGTTGTCTTCAAACATTCTTCCTCCGCGGCCCGACCTTTCAGCACCAGAGGCCGTGGCCAGCTCCCTCCTTTCCTGGTATTATAAGTAGCCGTTCCGCGCAACTCTCGTTTGTCTTTGGTCCCTTTTCGATTTCTCCGGTCGTTCCTTTCACTGGGCTGGAAAAACAGTTTCGACTCTTCAGTTCAGCCCTACCTTGGAGTTAAGACACCTGCACTCACTTTCCAATGACTTTTCAGAACCACAAGTCCTCGGAGCAGCTCCTTCCTGTCTCTGGCGAACTCCTCCTTGAGATCCTGGCACTTTTGAAAGCTTTTTAGTGTTGGCGGTTTCTGCTTGGCTGAGCCGGGCTCGAGAGCTCCTCCCCTTTGGGGACAGAAGGAAGAAGACCCAGCCGCAACGGCACGCCCCAGCGCGAGGGATTTATTTTTTTTTTTTAAAAAAAGAAAAAACTCGGCTTGTTCTCTAGTTTCTAGGTTCACAAAGCGGTCGGAGTTTCAAACATCCCAAAAGCTGGAGCTTGAAGATGAACCATCTCAGGTTAGGGAAATGATAGGAGAGAGTAAAGAGAGGGCTGACGTCTGCAGTCTTACAGGAGATTGTTATGACCATGTCCTAGAGAAGCATTCGAACTACATACGTTTGCTCATCCCTATTCAGATAAGTTTTGACGGCAGCTAGGCATCCACTCAAACACCCCATCCCCGTCCACAAAATTATTTTTTAAAGAGCCTTTTTGAAAATTAGACTCTCCGTGAAATGATTAGTTTCCAAAAACAGGGAAACTGCAAAAGAGGGGAGGCACAGATGGGCCTCCCTCTTTGAAGCTATTTGGGAGTGGGTGAAAAGTGTTCGTATTAGCAAAAGGACCAGTCTTGGCATTCTTTCATGCAAATAAGACCGAGACCGGGTACTGACGATCATCATTTAAAGAAGCCAGACAAAAAGACTCTGATGAAGTTTCTCCCAACTTACATTCTGCTGAGACGAGGTCACATTTATTATTAGGGGACTGGAGGCTAAAGCATATAAGGAACGGCTGCTGGAATTGGGTATGTCTAGTTTAATGAAGAGAAGGACGAGGGGGGGACGTGATAGCCGTGTTCCAATATCTCAGGGGCAGCCACAAAGAAGAGGGAGTCAAGCTATTTTCCAAGGTGCCTGAAGGCAGGACAAGAAGCAACGGGTGGAAACTAATCAAGGAGAGAAGCAACCTAGAACTAAGGAGAAACTTCCTGACAGTTAGAACAATTAACCAGTGGAACAACCTGCCTCCAGAAGCAGTGAATGCTCCAACACTGGAAGTTTTTAAGAAGAGACTGGACAGCCATTTGTCCGAAATGGTATAGGGTTTCCTGCCTGGGCAGGGGGTTGGACTAGATGACCTCCAAGGTCCCTTCCAACTTTACTATTATTACTATTATTATTATTATTATTATTATTATTATTATTATTATTATTATTATTATTATTATTATTATTATTATTATTATTATTATTATTATTATTATTATTATTATCCAGAGAGACCCGTGATGGTTTTAAGAAAAACCAACAATTCAATCTAATTACTTTTCTTTGTTGGAAGTAAAATGTATAGAAGGGGTTGTGTCCTCTCACTGACTGTGTGGTCACTACTTTTCCCTCTATTGTGGTGCTGTCCTTAAGGCCAATATTTCCTGCCAGCTCATTCCTCAGCTGTCATAGGCTTCCTTCCCCAGATTTCAGACTCTCCCTAATTCATTTCTGCTCCCTATGGATAACCATTATTGCCCCTCACCCCCACACCATAGTGGTAGGCAAACACTCAAAACTGGGATTGGTGCCAATTCTGTGTCGACTTCCAACCATGCTGCTAGAATGAGACACATGACAGATTGTAGGTATGTATGCATATACATAAGCGCACATTGGGTTTACTTCCTGGGTTGACTTAAATTTGTGCATGCCTGCATAGAGATCAGATGCATTTATTAAAGATTAAAAATGGCAGTTTCAAGTTCAATTTGGAGCAGTTGTAGTATATCAAGAGTATGTGCATTTAGATAGATCAGGGCTGAAAAACCCATGCTCCTCCAGATATTACTGAACTACATTTCCCAGCATCCCTCACAACCTGCATGTTGACTGGGATGGTTGAGAGTTGTAATTCAACAACATCAGAAGGGCCACTGGTTTAGCACCTAAAATGAGGTCATACACAAACACATACACACACACAGAGAGAGAGACACAGACACACACACAGACACACACACACACTTCTTTGCCAGAAACTTGTTTCATACTTGCCAAGGTTTACATTCTTAAAATGACATCAGGAAGGAAGGAAGGAAGGGGGGAGGGAGGGAGGGAGGGAGGGAGGGAGGAACTCTGGACAAGATTGGTATGACATAAATCCAATAAATAAACAAATAGATAAATAACTTTTCTGGCCTCTGAACACTCAATGGCCCTGTGGCATCCTATCAATATTTATGGGTTAGTTGGATATACCTGAACATAACTTCCAGGTTTTGTCCCAAAACATGACCTTGAATATGCTAGAACATCTCCCAGTATTTCCAATCAGAATTTTGCCTGTTGTCCAATATAAGTAGGCCATCCTGATGGGGGCCTATGTTAAATTGAGCTGCACTCCTATTTGCTAAGGATCACAGACACCAATATTAGCAGGACAAGATCAGCAAGCAAGCTCCACACCTTTGACCAATAAGCCATGCAATCTAAGCCATGGACAGTTCAGGGGTAGGAAATGTTTTATAGCTCAATAGATTTATTTGGGATTTTGTGTGTCTTACTATGACTTATGGCTGTCTACAAAGGCTCATTCACCATAAAGCAGGATGATAAGCTTCTCTTACTCCTATCATCTTCTCTACTTATCCAACAATGCTCCTTATCATTTCACCCTTTCTTATCTTCCTGGGAAACGGCACAGTTTTTATTAGCCATGTCTGTAGTCACCCAATTCTAATAATGCCCATGGAACTTTAGGGATGATGCTTGAAGCTGATATATTACTTTGCAGCTTTCCATTCAATACATGTAGCTCTGATTTAGTGACTGCCTTGTTTAGTGACCAGTCACATTTACGACAGTGATTAAAAAGTAACTTTACAACCAATCCTCACATTTATGACCTTCACAGGTCTGGAAAGCAAAAGAAAGCTGGAGTAAGATGATAAGCACAATTATGGTTTCACTTAGTGACTGCTTTGCTTAAGAACCGAGTTGCCAGTCCAAATTGTGATCATTAAATGAGGGCTACCTTTATTTTAAAAAAAATCTTTAAGAAAAAGTAGATGAATATCAAAGAAAGTCTCTTTGAGAACCATGTTGCCCACCATTATTTTTTTCTAACAGGATAAATTCAGTATGATGAAAAGATATATTCTGCAATTGCTACAGATTAAGCAAATTAAGCAAGTGAATTTGCTCCTATAACATCACAATTTGTTTTGTTCCTGCTGATCATGAAAAAAAACAAAGTAGAGTAGGAAAGTTCCATCTGTTAAACACTAGAGATCTTATTTAGCCAGATTTTGTTCTGATTTGATTTAAAAAAAACAAAAAAAAAAAAACCTAAGCACTATCTACAGAGTTTAAATATTTTCATGAGGACCAGATACTTGCTTTTTAAAACAGTAAGGTGAAGCCCACAACTTTGGATTACTGAAGGTAGTGCTGAGAACTGAACAACAGATGTCCTTATTCTTTCCCTTGTGGAAACACAGGGCAGGCTGTCATAATGTTGTTGGTTATGCTGGCAGGCAAAAAGTGAGCTGAGAAGAGGGAACCTACCAGTAGTAAAAGAAATATGCATTGGGGGGGAGGGGAGAGAGAAGAGGAATCATATTCATGGTTCAGCTGTAATTTTTAAAGTTAGGACTTATCTAAAATGCTAACGTTTTATGATTCAGTCTTATAAAGTTCTCTGCTTTTTGTATGTCTTACCTCTTCATTGTGTACCTCACATATCACAACTGATTTGCTATAAACTGAACCAAGTCAAAAGACAAACACAACGAGAAGGTTGCACAGAACTTGCAAGGAGGCAGATAACCAAATAAAAGAAGTTACAATCAGTGCTTCTGGTCCTGAATGCATTTAGGGATTAAGCCCCCATTTTAGCCTGCCTTCCTTCCTTCCTTCCTTCCTTCCTTCCTTCCTTCCTTCCTTCCTTCCTTCCTTCCTTCCTTCCTTCCTTCCTTCCTTCCTTCCTTCCTCCCTCCCTCCCTCCCTCCCTTCTTCCTTCCTTCCTTCCTTCCTCCCTCCCTACCTCCCTCCCTCCCTTCCACTTGCTTCTCTTTCAATCCCCAGATTCTTAGATAGAGTTGTGCTGTATCTTTTGGAGCAGGTAGACCGCAATACAAAGGGCTCTACTTGTCATAACTGCTTGAGCTGAAAATCCTGATGGCTGACTAGCATCAGGAAAATAGGTAGCAGGTGTGGGGGGGGGGGGTAATTGCCAGGAACTTCCAGCTTCAGTCAGATTTGCTTGGGGTCCTGCTGAGTGTAATTACTGGTTTGGTCTCCAAACTGCATGGGGCTCCTTCTTCTGCCACATGCCACCACCATGCAAACAGCCATGTCTTGCTCAATCTTGCCTTGGGAGGATCTGGGATTACCAGCAATACTAATTAATTCATTAGCCAATGGGGGTTTATGCTCTGTCTCCAGACTGGGAGGTTGGAGTGGGGGGGGGGAAGTGGAGAGAACAGATTGCAGCCCATCAATCTGCCAGTTGGGGAACTTGCTTGTCCCCTTCCCAGGCAGATGGTGCTTTCCAACAGGTTCAGATGGTGGCTTTCATTTTGAGAACAGGACCCCCAAGGCAGGAGAGAAAGCAGCCACTGAAAAGGTGATAGCTGTAGGAAAGGCTATTCCTCTGTGGCCTTTTTGTTGTTTACTCTGTTCCACTTTTATCCTGGAGAAGGTGTGGTGCGTGAAAGGAACAAGCATCCGAGGTCAAAGAGTGAGCCACTCCTTGCACACTGACCTCCTGTGGGCCCAGCTTCTAAGCATGACCTCTGGTGAACCAAGCGGGGAGATGACAGCTATTGTCCTCCTTTCAAAGCAGAATGGGGGGGGGGAGTGCACGTGCCACAGGCTAATCCTATTGTCGAGAGTCCTTACATCTGTCAGAGTTCAGAGACGAACATCCCCCACTCTTCCTACCCTCTGGGGAGCTTTCAGTCAAGCAGAACTTTGGCTGGCCACGTTTTCAAACGTCTCCCTCTGTGATCTGATCTTAGGCTCTTTTGTGCACAGAAGAGGGATTGTTTCTCCTGAATCCTAGCCTTGCCCACAGCATGCACGGATTGGCAAATTTGAACGCTCGCCCATGATGGGACCTCTCTCTACTCCACAGGGGTCTTCTTCAAACTTGGCCCTTTTATGACTTGTGGACTTCAACTCCCAGAATTCCTCAGCCAGCGTGCCTGGCTGGGGAATTCTGGGAGTTGAAGTCCACAAGTCATAAAAGGGCCAGGTTTGAGGACCCCCTACTCTACTCTAATGCAAATCTAGCGGGTCACAGAAAAGACCATGGTCATCCCCAACAGCAAACTGCTGTTCTACTAAAGGGGGCTGACTGCGAGGGGAATATGCTGAAGGAGGCCACATGTTACATTAGTACAGTCCTCTTTAGGGAACTGGGGAAAGGCAATTCTCCAGACAGAGAAAACCAGCATGTTAAGGATTGTT
Source organism: Protobothrops mucrosquamatus (assembly GCF_001527695.2). Taxonomy (NCBI): domain Eukaryota; kingdom Metazoa; phylum Chordata; class Lepidosauria; order Squamata; family Viperidae; genus Protobothrops; species Protobothrops mucrosquamatus. Next base: position 80,901 of record NW_015389334.1, read on the forward strand.
CAAGCCTGTCAGCTTCAGGGAATCATGGTATGCTTTCACATTTTTTAGGATTGCCCACTTATCATGCCCTAATTTTAACCAACCTTCATAATTTCAAGATTGCATGGTCCTTCTGTCCAATCAGCAATGGGTTGAAGCAAGTGATTAGGGGACTGGAGGCTAAAACATATAAGGAATGGCTGCTGGAATTGGGTATGTCTAGTTTAACGAAGAGAAGGACGAGGGGGGACATGATAGCAGTGTTCCAATATCTCAGGGGCTGCCACAAAGAAGAGGGAGTCAAGCTATTCTCCAAAACGCCTGAAGGCAGGACAAGAAGCAA
>NW_015389334.1:81435-88291 GCF_001527695.2 Protobothrops mucrosquamatus
TACCCATGCCAGAATAAATGTTGATGCCTTATTTTCTCTTTCTTTATACTTTCACTGCAAACCCCATGTTCCAGATGGATTTCTTTTTTCTTTCTTTTTTTTTTTTTTGAACTCATGGATCATCAGAAAGTTTTCTACAGCTCCTTTTCCTAAGAAATTACTGAATATCCTTTCTCCACACAGATGCAGAATACGGGCGTGCATGTTTGTGCCAGTTTTGAACAATTTCCTTTCCCAAACCACACTGGCACGCATGCCTGAAGCACTGACTTTGTGACATAGCCGGCAGTTCCCCTTTGAGTGCTCACGCTCCCCACCCCCCAACTCGATGCACTGCTGCACATTGTATTCCTCTGGCACCTCCTCAACATGTCCAGGGACCCATCTGTCAACCGACAGTATGTCAACTGGCCTTGTGGTGCTTTCCCCCCTCCTACCCTCCACCCCTGCATTCCCTTGGGTGCAGCAAGATGTTGACACCATTCAGCCCATGTGAAATTCAAACCCACCAATCAGGACCAGTCCTGGGCTGCTATGCTCTAAGGAAGACAAAACTGTTTCCCTTTGCCAAAAAGTTGAGTGAGTTGCGGTGATTGTTCTCTTGTCCAGAAACAACAGATGTGACAAGGGAGGTGGGACAAGAAGAAGCATCCACCAAGGAAGGAAGCAGAGATCAACGAGGGTAGGGGGATTTAGTTCCCTAGGGAAGAGGGTGCAGACCTATGGATGCTCTCACTCCCATTGTGGCCCAGCCGTAGCCTGTAAAGGGATGTTGATTGGGTGCACTGCTTAAATGATGGTGCCATGCCAGGAAGGGGGTGAATAAAATTAAATAAAAGGCTGTATAATATTCCCTAACCATGCCCACAGCACATACACACTAATATTCATGCATTGTCCCTTTAATTCAGGGGTGGGGAACGATGACCCCTTTATGACTTGTGGACTTCAACTCCCAGAATTCTTGAGCCAGCATGGCTGAGCACGGCTGGTTCAGGAATTCTGGGAGTTGAAGTCTACAAGTCATAAAAGGGCCATCCTTCCCCACCCCTGTATTTATTGGGGGGGGGGGAGACCTTTTTTAGCATTTGAAAAGTTTTATATATCTTCACCAGAACAATGATGCAATAAGTCAGTCAAATGAAACTAAACAAAATGAAAAGACATGAAGTAACAGCTGCAAAATAATCTCAAAGGCATGAACAAATATAAAAGGCAGGCTTTTTATGGAGAGGGCATTGCTTATTGCTGAAAAGGACAAATTATTATTAATATGCATATATTGATGAATTGTATATTTATAATATTTTCATATACATATAAACCTATATGTTTGTGTACGTGTGTTTGAGTGCATGTGTGCATGTGTCTCAGCCAGTGGCAGCATTGGTGACTGATTGACTTGATTATCCAAAGATTTGGGCAAGGCAATTCACTATATTAAAAAAAAGCCGATGCTTTTTGATTGGTTAAAATTAAATCACACATTGTGTATATGGTCCCATATCCTTACAAGAAAAAGTTTGAGATAAGTTGAATTATGGGACTTACCCAAAAGTTCAGATATGGTTGCTATGTCCTCTTCTACCCCATCTTCAAAAAAAGTCTAGTTTGGCTATAAAGCCATGGACTGAAGCAGTATCTCCACCAGGTAGAGCCTGGGATTTCAAAATGTCATAGCTGGGCAATAATTTAACTTGAATGAGACAACACAAACTGTGTAAAGCTTTGGATTGACTCTAAAATATTTGCCTTAAAAGCACAAATGTAATTACTACTTGCAGCTCTTTAAAGCAGCTGCATCTGCTCCTGGGAATGGAGCCTTATCTGCCAAACCTGCCTCTTCTTGAGGCACTGGACTGGGGCACTTTTGAAAAAACACTACTGCCTCTGTGAAGGGGTTGAATCGCCCTTGGTTGGCTATCCATTTAACCCTTCCCTCCATTTTAGCCTAGTCTTCTGCTACCGTTTTGTGTTTTCAGATGTGTCTGAGGAACAGTATTTGCTGCTGTGCCTCTCACACGTCTGGAAGGGACCAAGGTGGGGAAGCTTAGGCTAGTCTCTGCAGCAAGTCACATTACTGAAGTCCCACCCCCTTTGTAAGTCCATCAACCCACAAATGGCTTTGGCTGCACTGCTGCAATTGTCATCTTGTGGTTTGTTTGTTTTTTACCCCACAGAAAATGTTTCTGGGTATTCTATTCATGGCCAGCATCTCCAGATCAGTTTTGTGGCCAAGGCCTGCCAATAGCCTTTTAAAGGCAACCCATTTTATCTTTGACCAATCAGTAAGCAATCTTTAAAAAAAAAAAAACTGGGAAAGGACAGGGGAAGGTTCCCCTTCTCAAATGTGCCAAAGTAAATAAAAGAGGAACATCCTTCATCCCAAACTGTCTTAGAGTAGAAATTTTAAAACACTCTACCTCAGGCAGACTAATTTGCCTGGATTCCATCAAGCGGCTATGTTTATTAATGACTGCAGAAAGAATGTTTCAGAATCTTTAACACCTTTATGGTTTGCTTCTTTGTTTGCAGAAGGAGGGAGAGAAATAGCACCCCAAATTTGTTCCTGTGTAATTTCTATTCATTACAGGCAACTTCCAGTGAGTTAAACTCACTACACCCCCCCCCCCCAATCTCCTCTTTACATTGGCACTCGTTTCCCCAACTTTGTCCTTTTACTGGGTTCCCACAAGCCACTTCTGCATTTCTGCTTTGGCAGTTAGATTGCCACACAACATGCAGCTGTGAGCTCCGGCAACCCGATCTCTCTGGGTAGGACCCTTCTGGATGCCACCCTTTGTCATGCAGAACAGGCTGCAAACCCTCCTGCCTCCTTCTTACCCTGCTGCTACAATCACTCAACTTGACAAGGAGGGGTGTGTGTGTGTGTGTGTGTGTGTAGGCAAGACAGGATGCTGCGATCACTGGCCAAGATAGGCTTGGGCTGGGCCTACACACAATGTCGGGGAAACTGTCTCTGTGCCCCGAGCGGCTCACACCTGATTTCCCCCTTTAATTGTATTTTCCTCGTCTCCCGCCTAGTGTCATGTTAATTGGAGCCCAGTTGCTGCAGCTGCTGAGATCCAATTAGAATGGCTGCATAATGTGGGGTAATTCTATTTCCATGGCCGGTCTCAGGCCCTCTCGCGTGCAGGGCGCAGGGGCTAGCTTCAAAAGAAAACAGGCGTGGGATGAAAATTTCCTGTCCCAATATTTCCTCCTGCAATTCCCTATTGCTGGGGCCCGAGCAGGAAATTGGATTAGCCGTTGCGGGAATGAAACTGACCGTACTGCCATAACCCCAGCCTGCCCAGCACAATGGCAAGGACACCCCAGTGACTGAAGAGCTGGGAAACTAAGGTGTCATTTATTTCTAAGAGCATTTTTGTGTCACCCTTTTCAACTGAAAGCTTTGCCTGAGCAGGTGATAATAAGCAGGGCAAACAAGAGAGAAGCTGCCTGTGGGCATATCATCCGAAGGACATGAGATGGGGCAGGGGGTTCCTACCTAAAAACCATTTTTGGTCTCTTTTGCTTGAAACTGAAATGAATGTCTAACTTTGGGTTTGACCATCATCAATGTTTATGATTATAAAAATACTGTGTATTATTGTTGATTTTCCTGTAAAAGTTTAATGTATTTTTATATTTGTACTTAAGGAAGCTAGAAGTTCTTCTATTTCTCTCCCTTCTTTTACTTTTTTGCCCTCCTAATTTTGTTCTTTTTTTGAGCTCCCCCCCTTGAAATTCCTATTTTTATGTTTCTTTATATTTTATCTTTGGTTGAAATTTTGTAATTTTTTTTTTAAAAAAGACAGAGGAAAAGGATGGGGCAAAGAGTGGAAATATACAAAGTCATTTTTTTTTTTTAAAAGTGAAATGAAAGTTGCAAATGATTCTACGGGAGCTGCAATTCAGGAAGAAAAGGAACTCTTTGCAGTCTCTCCATCCTCTGCTACAATTTAAAGCAATATCTGTTGGCTTCCAGCAGATTGAGAAATTGAATTTCAGTCAGGCTCTTTCCAGTCATCATTGCTGGATCATCATCCAATTGACATGGCTGCTGCCTGGTCATACTTAAGAACAAAAATTGAGACAGCTGGGCTGTTTATATACAATTTATGTATCGGTGTATAAACACTAGTTTCCATGAGGATATAAATTTATGTATCTATATATAAACACTAGTTTCCATGAGGAAAAAATAAACCAAGTTAGTTCAAGACATCATCAGATATGCTTGGAATAAGGAAGACCACTCATAGATGTTAGATAATAGAGGTTTCAGAACTAGAATTCATAGAGAGTTTGCAAAATTTTTAGAGGATAGAGGGTGTAGGAAGATAGAAAGGGAACAGGCAGAAGCCTGGAAATCAGAGAACAGAAGGTTCCTCATAGAGCTTAAAAATGACCTTTTTTAATATGCAGATTGGGAACTTTGCTACCTCCCTTCCCAAGTTGAAATCTGGACCTCTCTAATCCACCTGCAAACATTTGGCTGATAAACTTCTTACGCTGTTCTTCCATCTAGTGATTGTCTACATTTTCCAGCTGACCTATGGGAATGCAATCTCCGTGCTATATTTAAATACAAGAAGAATACATAATTCAACTCATCTTTAAGGACATGTGTAAAAGAATATTTGAAGAGGATACTTGCAGAATAATGTGAAAAAGAATTTGATTATGGAGTTTTAACAACATGTGATTGGGATGCATTCTTGGGAATGTCTATTCCTAGGTAATAGGATACGATTGCTGGTCGAAGGAAGGATGGATGGAAGAGGAAGTGATTCTATAATGCCAGTGGGGATATGGTAGGCAAAATGGTATTGTCCAGAGGTTTGAGAACAATCTCCAACACTTCAATGATTAGGATTGTGAGTACTTTCATCCCAAAGTCTGAAAGCATCAAATTCACTGCTCCCTGATTCATGGAATTAGCCACAACTAGTGGAGAGGAGAATATGTAGACAAAGCTCTGTAAATTTGGAGCACTGGGTGTCACAACAAACATGCCAACCAAAGTTTTTACATAGCTACCAACCATCATCTTGAAGTAGTATCCGCCAAGTTCTTGTGGACAAACATTTCTACTGTAGGTCTACTCTATTACTTTATTTATTTATTTATATGAGAAAATCCACAGTGATGGTATACTGAGTAAGTCAATATGCACACGATTCAATGTCTTTTTTTAAAATGATATCATAACAGGCATATGTCATTTATTTTGCCCCTGCAGGAAACTCCCCATGGTTATCATCCAAACACTAATACTGAATGGGTTGATCCTTTGAATTGATCCAGGATGAGTGCATGCTCATGTGTTGGCCTTCCTGCTCTGTATTCAATGAATACCTCATAGCTCTTTTAAGAGTGTTCCAACAATCTCTTTGACCCCATCTGCCCATTCATTATGGGAAGGTTAAATGCTGTTAGATTTCAAGATTCTATTACTCTAACATACATCCAGTATTTCTTGTGGAGTCAATTTCCTGACCTGGCCTATCCCAAAGGGCTGGCAACAATCATCTCATGTTTTACTCACTGATTCATTCCTTCTCAAGGGTTATCTCTGTGATTCTTTATATCTGGGGAGAAAAAACTTCCTAAAGGGAGAAGTTTATGAGCCAGAAGAGCCCTTTTTTGGGGGTGGGGGGAGGCTCTCTACAGTCTGCATTTTCTTGTTATTATAAGATAAGGTACACTGGCAATCTATCAAGAATACTTCTGGAGAACAGTCATTCATTTGATCAGGCCTCTTTTTCATCTAAGAGGACATCATAGAAGAGTGGATACCTTCATTCTCCCCCCCCCCCACAAATTCTTCTTTGGAGTCAATGACAATGTTACCAATACAGCATCCAGGCATCAGCTGTTGGTGAGTCTCCGTTGGCCCAGCAGGCTGGACAGCCTGATTATCATCTGAATGAGCTTTAGAAAGTTAACATGATTTGATTTAAGGGTTTCAATAGCCTGAACAATGTTCTCTCACGAACAGGATGTCCTGTGAGCTTTAGGGGGGGGGGGGGGTCAGCTCAGACAAGAGGTTTCTTTTTTTCTTTATCTATCTCAGTCAGGGCCACATCCATCACTTTTGTAAAAAAAAAAAAAGGCAGTTCTGAAATGGGCAGTTATGATTTATGCATTCTTCAGAAGATTTGTGCAGAAAAGCACATATTGCTTCCTAAAAATGAAAACGAAGCAGCTTGTGCGCTGGTCCGATTTTGCTCTCTGATTTTTGCAATAGCCTCCACGGGGAAGTAAAGGGAAAAAACAAAAGTGCAATCAGACGTATGAAAACTCCTTCATCTGAGCTGCTTGCTCTCTCTGCTGGGGATTGGAAGCCACAAGGGAAGATAGGCTAGCTTTGCATTTAGGTCACATAGGACTTACCTAACTTTTATGAGGGCCTCTCACTCCAAAAGCTGGCTTTTCTTCCTTTGTCAGCATCAGATGATTCTCTTCCCTGTCCCCCATCAAGACACAGATGTCCTTCACCCTTAAGCACTTGAATCGTCTTAGATAGAGTGTGGTTCTCCAAAAACTCTGCTCATTGAAGTTCAGTCATCCCATTCTTCAAGAAAAGTTGATTGCTCACATAAGGAACATTGACTATTCACCAAATGGCTGCCATAATGAGTGTCCCCTGTTAACAAACTCATTTACATAAACCAAAATGGTGGCATTGCTCACTACCAATCCTGTCTAGCCTTTGAGAATGCTCTTGTCAAGGATGAAATTTTGGCAGCTACATGCCTCTGAGTTTCATGTTGCCTTTAGATTAAGTGGGGGGAGATGTTCATTTTTCATTTTTTCATTTTATTAAATTTATACCCCGCCCTTCTCC
>NW_015389334.1:91522-99850 GCF_001527695.2 Protobothrops mucrosquamatus
TCCACGGGCCGGATCCAGGGCCGAATCCAGGCCAGATCTTCCGCCGAGCCCTTCGTCCCTTCGCCAGGCCGAGTCCTCCTAGGCTGGGTGGCTGAGTGACTAGGGAGTCACACGGCAAACCCCCAGGTTGCCGGCGAGTTCAGGTCTTCAAATTAGGGTCGAGGCAAGCCCTCGACCCTCGGGAGGCCCCCCATTTCTGTCGTGGACCTCGCTCCGTCACGGAGCCGCTTCAGGTAGGTCCGCCATTACCGGAAGGTCCGCCATTACCGGAAGTAATTTATATTGATTCAAATGGGTGAAATGCAGAAATGAAACCTGTTTAGAATAGAATAGAACCGGAAGGGATCTTGGAGGTCTTCTAGTCTAGCCCATCACTCAAGCAGGATAATCTATACCATCTCAGACAAGTGACTGCCTAGCCTCTTCTTAAAAATCTCCAGTGATGGAGTGCCCATGATTTCTGGAGGCAAGCTGTTCCACTGGTTAATTGTCCTCACTGTGAGGAAGTTTCTCCTTAATTCCAGGTTGCTTCTCTCTTTGTTCAGTTTCCAACCATTGTTTCTTGTCCTACCCTCTGGTGCTTTGGAGAATAACGTGACCCCCTCTTCTTTGTGGCAACCCCTCAAGTACTGGAACACTGCTATCATGTCTCTCCTATTTCTTCTTTTCTTTTGACTAGCCAGACCCAAATCCTGCAGCCATTCTTCATATGTTTTATTCTTCAGGCCTTGGATCATCTTAGTTGCTCTTTTCTGAATTTTCTCCAAAGTCTCAACATCTTTTTTGTAAGGTGACCAACTTTTTTACAATGAGGACACAAATAAATTGAAGAAAAAAAAGTGAGTCTAATGCATGCATGTGTGCCGTGTCGTGTTTTGGTAAGAAGTAAACAAAGCCACTTGCGTGTGGCACACTCTTGCGCGTGGCGCACTCTCTCAAAACAATTCTCCTGTGCGGAGCGCATGCATCTCATAATCACGTCTCGCTGCACTGTACCAAGCCTTGACAAATTGTCATGTCAAATTCGTTACATCACACGCAGCAGATTGGCTCGGCATCAATCGAATACGGAGATTTATAGATTAGTCTTCAAATATCGAAAAGGAGGACATGTAGGAGGACACTTTTCAAGAGAGGACAGAACTTACAAAAGAAGGACTGTCCTCCCTAAAGGAGGACGATTGGTCACCTTATTTTTTGTGATATGGTGACCAAAATTGGCTGCAGTATTCCAGGTGTGGTCTTACTAGGATTTTATAAAGCAGTACTAATGATCGTGATCTTGATCTGTTTATAAACCCAGGATTGCATTAGCTTTTTTGGCTGCTGCTGCACACTGCTGGCTCATGATCAATAATCATCCACTAGGACTCCAAGGTCCCTCTCATAGTTACTGTTTTTAACTTGAATGTAAAATCATAGGTCCTCCTCAGAAATGCTACTGATTGTTCCAAAATCCAGAAGCAATGCACATTGGCCCAAAGTCAGAAATAATGTCATAGGCCCCAAACCCAGAAGCGCCTTTCCTAATCCCTGTATCCTTATTGTAGTTCTCTTTCCTCAAGTATAGCCCTCTTACCCCATGTGTAGCAAAATTCCCGATCTGAATGACAAGACCCCAGGAATTGTGCTCTTACTACAAGCTAAGCAAAACCCTGATCGTATTCCTCATTCATTTCATTAACAGAACCTTAGACTTTTTTTGGAAAGAAAAAAACAGAATAGTATGCCTATTTTTTACATGCACACATGTGTGCATATACACACACAGACAGAGAGGGAGGGAGGGAGAGAGAGAGAGAGAGATCCACATTTTAATGCAAAAAAAAAAAAAACAACCCCAGGAATTTAACTCACTTATTTTCTAGCCAGTTTACACAACTCTTTCTGCAACAGTATTCTCCTCTGTAAAGGTAAAAAAGAGCCTATTTTACCAATAAAAGTATTCTATCCCTCCAACAAAGCCACAAAAAATAAATAGGAAATTAGAAGGAACTAACACAAACAGGAAATAGGGGAACTTACATAAACTGGCAATAACTTTGCAAAAATCTGCAGCCAAAGAAGAACTTATTATGAATAATTAAATGGTGCTTATTAGGGGTTTAAAAAATAAAAATAAATGCCAGACCGGTGATAGGCATGCTTGTGCCGGCTATTAGAAAAAGTGGAGAGGGCTATGGTGTGGGTGCCCATGGGTGTCCAAGCATGTCCAGGGGCATGTCCAGGCTTGTTAGAACTATGTTCTTCTGTAAGGGTTGTTAACAGTGTCTCATCTACAGGATATGATCCTGCACAACCGTGGTTATTAGTACCCCAACTTGAAGCTGCTGTGAAGTTCTGTGGTTTAAAACTCTGGCCTGTTTTGAAAAATAATACGGCAGATCCTGATGGTGAGAGTTGAGCTGCATAATAATATATGAAGGAAGAGTGACTGAATGGAAAGGAAGGCAGAGAAAGTAGTAATTGCATAAGTTGATGAAATCCTGATAAAGAGAGAAGTCAGATTTTAAAGAAGAAAAATCAACATAGTGATAGATGAACTTAATGGATGGAAAGATTTGGTAAAGTTTAGTGTTACCATATTATAGTTATCTGAGTTTCATAGAACATGAAACATAGAATAATAGAGTTGGAAGGGACCTCGGAGGTCTTCTAGTCAACATCCAGCTCCAGAATCCAAATAAAACTCCAAATAAAACTCTGTTTCCAAAAATCTTACTCTTTATTAAATACACTGCATGGTTTTGTCAAAGCAAAACTAACTGAGATTCTAATACCAATTCATAGACTTCAACAATAATTTCCCCAGCCAAACCCCCAACATCTTACTTAATTCATATCAACAAGTTCACTTTGTTATGGGAACTATCTGCTTCAAATTCACACCTGCTCTGGTGTCCTTGGCAAGGTTTTAGGTTCTCACGGTTTTCAGCTGAATCAAAGGAGGGCTTTAAACTAAAATTGAGGGGGGAGGGTGACCAATCTTTAGAATCTCTAGAACCTAAAACCAATCATAAATCCCAATAAAACAAATCAAACAAATCAATGAGATGGGCAGAGATGAGAAAAAAGAAAAACTCAAACAACATTCAGGAGATGCAGGAAACATTCCCACAGACAGGCATAAAAGTCTTAAATGCTTATATACAAATGCTCAAAGCTTGGGGAACAAACAGGGTGAACTAGAAGCAATAGTACACAAGGGAGGGTATGATATAGTTGGCATAACAGAAACCTGGTGGGATGAAATCCATGAATGGAATGGACTGATGGATGGATACAAAGAGAGGCACTTCCAAGGGAGGACCAGAAGGGACATCACTGATATGTCTCTGCCAAAAGACTATACTATTGCTATATGCTGGAGTTTTGGCAGAAGCCATAAAGCTTCTGTGTTGAAAGTAAAGGTAATAGTTAAAGTTTCCCCTATCATGTCTGACTCTAGGGGGCAGTGCTCATCACCATTTCTCAGCCAAGGAAGCCAGTGTTATCTGAAGATGCTTCTGTGATTATGTGGCCAGCATGACTATACATCGAGATGCACAGAACGCTGTTATGTTCCCACCAAAGTGGTACTTATTAATCTATTCGCATTTGCATGCTTTCAGATTAGTAGATGGGCAGGAGCTGGGGCAAGTAATGGGAGCTCACCCCATCGTGCAGCTCTTGGGTCTCAAACATGTTAAAGACAGCTGAGCTATCATGTTGAAAGTATATAGTTACAAATGGAAGATTTTTTTTTCAGTTGACTGCAAGTTGGAATAGAGAGCCATATGATGGTAGTTTTTCACGGGTTCTGGACTTTCATTTTTCACTATGTCAGCTAGGTTGATTGGGCACATCTAAATTCATTTGCATGGATTTCTGCTCTATCTATCTATCTATCTATCTATCTATCTATCTATCTATCTATCTATCTATCTATCTATCTATCTATCTATCTATCTATCTATCTATCTCTATCATCTATTTGTATAGCCACCCATCTATAATAAAAACAATAATAACAATTATTTATTTGTTAAAGTTATTTGCTGCCTATCTCACCCTAGGTTCCAATTTACCCTTGTCATTGTGGGGAAGTGAAGCTGGGTTTGCTGTCTGCTTTTGGGAAAAGCAGCTGCAGGCAGAAGAGAGTCCCATCCCCCCTTCTCCAAGGACAGGCTCATCTCATCCCTTCTCCAAAAGGACAGCAACGTTTACCCTCCCTCCCTCCCAAGCATCCATGCTAGCATTCCAGTTGCCTCGCTAATTGAGCTACACCCTGGTATTCCCAAGGATGTGCTGACCTCTAGAGGCAGCCTCGAGCTTCGCAGGCCCTTACCTTACAAAAGCAAATGCTAAAGCAGTGGGTGAGCATGTAGGAGAAAAGAAAACAAGAAGCCGGAGAAATGCGAGGTGATGCTGGAAATTTAAAACTATTTACTATTTGCTTCTGGAACCACAAGGTACGTAAGGAACATAACCTGGTGGGATTCCTGTCTGGAACTTGGTTTCGGCGTTGAGCTGGAGGGCTCAAAAGCAACACTGCTTAAGAGCTCAGCAGCAGCCAGGAAAGGAGCAACTACATTGAGGCATTGAGGTCCCATCTCCACCAGTGCAAGAACTTTTGGAGGGAGGCAAAAGTTGTTCGCCATTTTACAGACTTTGAGACTTCCCCCCCTAAGGACTATTAAATACATGTTTATGTGGTTACATCAACTTGCAAGGAGTTAACCTAAATCAATAGCCGGTTGTTGGGAAGGCATAGACCACAGTAAAGCATTGTGTACTGATTTGCTACTCAGTGGCATGCCAGTCCTTAGAAAGCAAAGAACCCTTACAGCAATTAATTAAGCAGTTTCTCAAGACATCCTTACATACATTGCTAGTACACTGAGTGCTTCTATACCAGAGCCTAATTCCTTGTGTGGCTAACCACACTTGACCAAATAAAGCTATTCTATTCTATTCTGTTCTGTTCTGTTCTGTTCTGCTCTGCTCTGCTCTGTTCTGCTCTGCTCTGCTCTGCTCTGTGCAATGGTTGTCTGACACTACATTGGTCATTGCAGCTCCAGATTAACACAAAATCCCTCTCTGCTCCAGTCTGGGAGCCATCAACCAAAGTAATGGGATTACTAATGGGATTTCTTAGTGAAGTTGTATTTGTAGAAGTCTACTGAGCTGCTACCACCATTCATGGTGTTGAAGGAAAAGTCTTCATCAGGGTCCAGTCCAAGCCGGGAATAAACAACATGGCAACTGCTAGAAAGAATGTTGTGGTTTATTGAAGAGGAGAGCCAGACAGAAAGATGGCTCTGGAAGAAAAGAGAGAGCACATGTAGTAGGGAATGGGTTTTTATACCTTCTTGGGCTTTTGTTTGGAGTTGTTCCTGTGTCATGAACTTTGACCCAAGTCTGAGTGTGCCTTTCTGGTATTCTGACGGTGGTGGGTTAATTCTATTATGTCCTGTCTTAGAGTTTGTGTAGGGTATGTAGATTTTAAGGGTCTTTGTCTTCCTGATCTCTTCAGCTTCTAGCTGGAGGGCTCCAACCTTTCTGAATGGATTATTACATCTGCATTTCTAAAAGCTGGTTTCTGCTGAGTTGTCTGCCTGGGAGTGGGGGGGGGGGGGAGAGGAGAAGTTTCTGCCCTTTTAAAGATCTTCTCCATTATTCCTTTGGGGAAATATATTCTGCCTTTTTAATATTCCCAAAATATTTCTTTTCTCTGGATTGTTCCCACAATGGTCACAGCTTTCCACATTTATTAGGCATTATTGGCTAAACTTTGAACTATGACAATTTTGGGAGAGCAGTTCTACAGTATCTTTCCTATCTATCTCCCTGCTTTCAGGTATGTCAGCTAGTTAGTCATCCATTTAAGTGAATCACAGAGACCATGATAAAAAAAACCCTGGTTATTTATCTGTATCTAGAGAGCTTCTCTATATATCTTATGGATATCTACCTTTCTTGGGTGACCATTACCTGTTTTCATGGATCTATGCTGCTATGTCCATCCAAGAACTGAAAGTAACAGTGCTAAGAACACACTATGAAGTTAGTAGGATGTGAAATAAAAGAATGTATGATAAAATGGTTCAAAAAGTTTGGTTATAATATACAAATGAATCGGTGGAAAAACACATGGTCAAAAGCATTGAAATTTACGTTATATCCTAACCTTAGAAAGAATTTTAAGAAAATAATGTATCATTGGTATATGTCACTAGTGAAGTTGTCCAGAATGTATAAATGTACAGTATTTCAAATCTTTGCTAGAAATGTGAACAACGTGAAATGGCATTTTATCTTTTAGGGTGGATATGTAAAAGCCCAAAACGTTTGGCTACAAATACATACATTAATTCAGAAAATTTTAAAGATTAATATATAACTGAAAGTAGAGGTTTTTCTTTTGGGCCTAATGGACAGGTAACCAAAAAAAAAAGTCATGGAACTTTGTTTTTATATATGATAATTGCTCAAAAGTGGAAAGGTTTGACACTACCCACAAAACAAGAATGGTTGGTGAAGATAGTGGAACCTGTAGAGACGGCTAAATTGATTAGAGAAATCTATATTTATGGTTGACTGAAAACCCCTAATAGACTTTTTGCATATAAAATGCACTTATGATGTGGTTTCAATGATTGAAAAAAATGATAATAGAAAAGAGTGAGCTTTTTTTTTATAATTATAGACTAAGAGATAATTTTATAATTTTATTTGCATTTACTGCAAAGGAAATCAGAACTCCTTCCTTCCTTCCTTCCTTCCTTCCTTCCTTCCTTCCTTCCTTCCTTCCTTCCTTCCTTCCTTCCTTCCTTCCTTCCTTCCTTCCTTCCTTCCTTTCTTTCTTTCTTTCTTTCTTTCTTTTTTCTGTCTTTTGTGTTTTCTTTTTTCCTTCTTAGTTCTTTTTATTCTGTATTAGTTTACATTAGTTTTTATTGTTCAGTTCAAAACTTTTAATTATAAAATTTAATGACCCTCTAATGAATCCTATTGGTTTATGCAAAGGGACTGTGGTTTTCTTCTAAAGTGATTCAGATCTTGTGGGCAAGGCAGGTTGCTCTGCTAAATGGAAGAGGGCACCTTGTTCATTTTTCTTATGTGCTTTTGAAATGCTTTGTGCCAGAACTTCAGAAGAAAATTCATTTCAACTTTCTCATCAGCATTATTATTTATTTTGTTTCCCTCTGATCTCTCATTTATTATCCCTTTCCCCAAACTATGATTACATACTTATAGGAAGCCACACGGGGGCACTATTGTTCTGTCTAGAGCAGTGTTTCTCAATCTCAGCTCTTCCTTTTGTTATCTATAAATTTCATAATCTGCATTATATTTAAATACTCTTTGATTTTCTCCAGACTAGGAGTGTACTTTCCATATCGTTCAAACAATGTTTAATAAACTGATACATCCACCTCTTTTGGAGCTGAGGTTATACCTCTTTCCATCCCAAATTGTGGTAAAATACCCAAATGGTATCATGCAAAATGCAAAATAATTAATATGTAACTTGAGAAAATCCAAGATACAACAAAATTATATCAGGTAAAACTAACAGAATGATTTTGTGCTCCTCCACTGCCAAGCTAGCACAATCAAATATTTGAGAAAATATAAAGAAAATTATGGTTAGTTAATTCGGTTTGTTTTTATTAAACTCAAATGTCTCAGCTGGAAGCTGAAAAACACAGTTTCCACTCAAAATATCATTTCAGTTTAAAAATGATTTTTGCTGTTAAAAAAGGCCCAGTGAGAGAACAGAAAGAAAAACAGATTTACATTACGATCAGTGACCACAAGGGGGCAGAAAAATAAGTATACCTTGTCACTGTATTATATAGTTAATAATAATAATAATAATAATAATAATAATAATAATAATAATAATAATAATAATAATAATAATAATAATAATAAAGTTGGAAGGGACCTCGGAGGTCATCTAGTCCAACCCCCTGCTCAGGCAGGAAACCCTATATCATTTCGGACAAATGGCTGTTCAGTTTCTTCTTAAAAACTTCCAGTGTTGGCGCATTCACCGCTTCTGGAGGCAGGTTGTTCCACTGGTTAATTGTTCTAACTGTCAGGAAGTTTCTCCTTAGTTCTAGGTTGCTTCTCTCTTTGGTTATTTTCCATCCGTTGCTTCTTGTCCTGCCTTCAGGTGCTTTGGAGAATAGCTTGACTCCCTCTTCTTTGTGGCAGCCCCTGAGATATTGGAACACTGCTATCATGTCCCCCCTCGTCCTTCTCTTCATTAAACTAGACATACCCAATTCCAGCAACCGTTCCTTATATGTTTTAGCCTCCAGTCCCCTAATCATCTTTGTT
>NW_015389334.1:99950-110003 GCF_001527695.2 Protobothrops mucrosquamatus
TATCTTTTTTACACCGTGGTGACCAAAACTGGATTAACCTTGAACATCCAGTTCTGTCCAGTTCAATTTTGGTTTTCCTCCACTGTTGCCCTAAAACCAGTCATTTTGGTTGGTTCTTATAAAATTACCCATAAAATTCTTATGGATATTGTTTCGTGATCTAATATGTACTGATGGTTTTTAAAATGCTTTCTATTAGTCCCTGTGTGTGTTCAAAAAGACAACACGAATAAACTGTAGAGCAGAAGTCCCCAACCTTTTGAGCACCAGGGACCGGTTCCATGGAGAGAGGTTTTTCCGCAGACCAGAGTGGGTGTGGTTTCATGTACTGCCTGCATCCTGTGGATGAGGCTTCGCTTGTTTGCACAGACTGGTTTCTGGCATGCTGTGGACCGGTGCAGGTCCGTGTATTGGGAGTTGGGGACCTCCGCTATAGAGTACCATTCACAGGCAGAAAAAGAATTTGGTCTCAAAGATGCCACATCCTCAAATATTTCCAATTTCATTTGAGTCCTAATTCATATTTTTCTCTTACTCCCAGCTTGAAACTGAGGCAGAAGCAGGTTCCCCAGAAACTAAAATTCCATTTCCTTTTGCCTTTCAGTCATATGGCTGCATTCAGTTTCCACAGCCACCAATCTCTAGGAATTTCCATGATGATCCGTAAAGCCATCTCAACTGGTCTAAAGCTTGATTCCATCTTGGATCCTATATTTTCAACACAGATTGGTTTTAAGATAGACTTCAGTGAAGGCTAGGGTCTTGACAAGTCCATTTATGTGGCTGGGGAAGACAGCTGATTAATCTATTTTACTGCAACAGATATTTTGTCTGAGATAACTCCCCCACACACACACACTGCCCTAGGGAATCACTGGGTGTGAGTTGTATGACCATATAAATCTATGTAATAGATTGATATTTGATATAAATAAATAAGTAAATTTGTAAAACTTTGCCATGTGAAAGGAGGCAGATTATTGCTGGGGAAAAAAAATACAGCAATGGGACTCATTGATGGTCGTTTTATCCACTCCTGCTATGACATTTGTGGTATTTTTATTAACTCTTGGGTGTTACAAGTGGCTGGGGGGGCTTTTGGTATCACCGAGGCCATTTCCCCCGTCTAATAGCCATACAGACATGGTTTCTTAACTGTCTGACACTCAAGAGTGACAGTCCTTTTTTCTCTTCCCCTTCTCTCTTTCTCCCTCTCTTTCTTTTCTTGGAGAAGGACTTAAAGAAACTCCCAAAGAATTAATCATTGTATTCCCATTCCTGTGTACTGGATTTTATAATGGGAGTCATTTTGCTATACTAGATCTTATAAATAGAATTACTTTGATTACTTTTTCCAACAGTTACTGCACTGGCGAGAAGAAAGACAGAGGGAGCAATTGGAAAGAGTTAAAAGTGAATCAAATTAGGGTACCGCTTTTATAAGCAGTCCTTACCTTTAAGTAATTGGTGTATTTACATTCCAAACAAGACAAATAAGGACCCAGATTGTTGGGGGCAATATGCTGGCTCTATAAACCACTTAGAGAGGGCTCTAAAGCATTGTGAAGTGGTATATATCTAAGTCAGCGGTTCTCAACCTATGGGTCGGGACCCCATTTGGGGTCGATCGACCATTTCACGGGGGTCGCCAAGCAAGGCTGTCCGCCATTTTTTTTCCCTTTTCCGGCGGGTGCCTTACCTCCCTTGGGCTGGGCCAGCTGGTGGTCGGCCTGCTCCATCTCTGCCGCTTGCCAGCTATGCCTCGGCCGGCGCAGGGGGCGGAACCACGCATGCACGGCGCTCCCGGGCAGGGAAAGTCCTCGACTTACGACCGGTTGGGTAGTCGTCGACTTACGACCGGTTTAGTCCTCGACTTACGACCAGTTTAGTCCTCGACTTACGACCGGTTGGGGGTCGCGGCATTACAAGGTTGAGAACCACTGATCTAAGTGCTATTGGTATTTGAGGGGCTGCTGATGTAGTTCCCATCTTCAAAAAAGGAAAAAAAAATGAATCCAAGAAACTACAGACCTATCAGCCTGATCTACTTGCATTTGCATGCTTTCAAACTGCTAGGTGGGCAGGATCTTGGGCAAGTAATGGGAGATCACCCCATTGCATGGAGCTTGGGTCTTGAACTCTGGCTTTCAGCTCTCCAGCTAAAAAGATCAGTGTCTTTAACCACTGAGCCATCACGCCCCCTTATGATGTAGTAGGAGAAGCCAAATAGGAAGGACTGGAATGAATGCTCCAGAACACTGGCTTTCTCAGATAATCTGGATTACCATAAAACATGAAACCCCCTCTTTCTCTCCCCCCCACCTTCCTCCTCCTCCTCCTCCTCCTCCTTCTCTTCTTCTTCTTCTTCTTCTTCTTCTTCTTCTTCTTCTTCTTCTTCTTCTTCTTCTTCTTCTTCTTCTTCTTCTTCTTCTTCTTCTTCTTCTTCTTCTTCTTCTTCTTCTTCTTCTTCTTCTTGTTATTATTGTTATTATTGTTATTATTGTTATTATTGTTATTGTTATTAAGAGGGGGTCAATCGATTCTCTTGTCTCCAGGACAAGAAATAATGGATGGAAACTAATCAAGGAGAGAACCAATTTAGAACTAATGAGAGATTTCTGACAGTGAGAACAATTAATCAATGGAATGGCTTGCCTTCAGAAGTTTTGGGTGCTCCATCACCGGAGGCTTTTAAGAAAAGATTGAACAGCCATTTGTCTGAAATGGAATAGGGTCTCTTGCTTGAGCATGAAGCTGGACTAGAAGACTTCCAAGGTCCTTCCTGTTATCCTGTTATATCAGCTACACATTGTAGTTCCAAAAGTGCTTTTTCCAAAAGGCGACTGGAATTTCTTGAGTTTTTTTTCCTTTGAAAACATTTCCCTTCTCATCCAAGAAGCTTCTTCAATTCTAACTTAGAATGTGTTTATTTCTTTCTCGTTTTTTTCCTTTGAAAACTTTTCATTTCTCATGCAAGACTTAGAACTGAAGAAACCTCTTAGATGAGAAGCGAAACATTTTCAAAGAAAAAAAACCCCCAAGAAAGTCTAGTTGCCTTTTGGAAAAATCACCTTTGGGACAACCACAACCTGCATGATTGAAAATATCCATAAACATAAACCCATTGTAGCTTTCTTTCAATATCCCATTATAAAACATAAGAAGAGCCACCAGAGGGCACAAAACACCAATGTTAAATAGACACATTCCCAACTGAGAATCCTATACACAAGTAAAGATTTTGCAATGCATTGTTTGTTGGAAGTTGGTTAAAGAAGAAGGTGGCACAGAGGGTTGAGAATGCAGTGAGAATTTGACAGCAGGAAGTATAAGAAGATACCATCCCATTCCACTCCACCAATAGATTCTCTTTTGATTACAATTTGGAATAAAAAGAAGATACTGCATACAAGAGAAGGGGGGAAAAAAAGGGAAGAAGAAGGAGAGTGGGGCAAAGAAGAATCAGACTCACACGTGCTCAATCAAATCTTCAATAAATCTTCAATGAACACACAGTCAGAACTGAACAACAACTTTAAACCTTTGCAACAAAAGATCATAAACAAGAGGGAAGGCGTGAACATTGATTTTAAAACAGAAACTATAAGTGAAATATCCAGATCAATACCAACCCATCGCAGAGTTAAAAGGAAAACAAGAAAATCCGATTCAAGGTATGAACATTTACAAGGAAAGGAAGCAAAAAAATGGAAAGGGCTATGCTATATAAGGCTCTCAGCAAAGTCAATTAAAGTAAGAATTCAGAGGGATCCCAGAAGATTTTGGGAAAAGAAGTTCTTGAAAGCCACTTTAAACAAACATGTTACATACAGATGGAGAATTCTATTGGCATTGGAAGTTTCTATGGATAGGGAAAACACTTCTGGTGAGTGGAGAGAACCAACACCCACATTTTCACAAGAGCACAGCGACAGTTGGAAGTGAGACCTGGGCTGCAAAAACTCTCTCTGGAAGAAAGAGAGACCTGGAGATTGCCTAAATGTACTTCAGACAGCTCGTTTGTGTGAGTAGATAGCAGAAACCGTTGTTTTTGTCATGGGTTCCTTCATGCTCCGAGTTGTAAATGCAGCCTTTCAGGACTGAAGGTTTGACCCCCCCACTTCATCTTTTTAAATCACTGTTTAGTTTTAACTTTTTTAAATGGCTCCTTTAATATTGAAAAACTCTTGAAACTACAAATTACCAGTCACTGGGTGGAATTCTGCTTAATCCATTTGAAAAGGAAGAACATCACGACTTTGTAAGACCTTTAATTTTTGTAATTTCTCTTAAATACAGCAAGGGTTAGGGTTAGGGATAGGCTTAGGGTTAGAGTTTATTGAACATTGTAAATTAATTCAGATTTCATTAAAGTCATGTTGTTGGGACTTTTTAACTGCTTTGGTAGCAGTTTAATGCTGCAACTATGTTCAGTGTTCCTTCTTCATCATCTCCAGTTTTCATCATCTCCAGTATTTTATCCATTGGATCGTGAGTAGTGCTCTGCTATATAAAAAGGAAGTTTTACTCCTCCTGAGCCTGGCTAGGCAGAGCCTCAGCTGAAAAAGAAAAGAAAACATTAATTTGATTAAATCTGAATGGATTTAATTTACTTAATAAAAGCAAAAGCTTTGCAAATGGGGCTTTTGGGAAAGCTGCAGCTTTGAGGTTGCTTTTTTCCTTTCCTTTTTTTCTGCAGCTGAAGCTCAGCCCAGCCTGGCCCAATGACCAGGCTGGACATGCCTCATCAGCAGTGGAAGCAAGAAGTCACTGAAGGTCAGCTGGAGGGATGGAGTGCAGGGTTCTTGAACAGCAGGGTGGTGAGGGTAACTGCAACTGGGATTAGGCTGGGGTGGCTGTGGCTTCCCAGGCTGGATGGTGGAGGGTAGCTAGAGATGGGGAGGGGGGAGATAGGCAGATAGGGGGAGTTAGAGGCTTGGGACTGGGGGGGGGGTGTCCAAGCCCGGAATGGCTTGGTTTGGAGCAGATACTTGCTTAACAACGCACAATATAAAAATAACCTGGTTTTGAATGTTAATAAAACAAAGGAGATCATTGTTGATTTTAGAAAGAGCTGGCTTAATCATACTCCACTTTGTATCAAGGCCGCAGCTGTGAAGGTGGAAAACAGTATTAAGTACCTGGGGGTGCAGATAACCAACAATCTGACTTGTCTCTTCATATGTTATTTTTAGTGAAGTGTGCAAACCAGTGTTTGCATTTCTTGCGTCGGATGAGGAGAGCACATCTTTCTCCTCCTGTCCTGGCCACTTTTTTACAGAGGCACTATTGATTGAGAGCATTTTAACAAACTGCATCACTGTTTGGTGGTATCAGTGCTTCAGATAGAAGGTCCATACAGAGAGTGGCAAGGACAGCTGAGAAGATTATAGGAAGTCCACTTCCTGTTATTCAGGATACCGCTTATAAGTGCAATGTGCTTAGAGCTTGAAGCATTGTTAAAGATCCCACACACCCACTTCATAGTCTGTTTTTGTTGCTCTCCTCTAGGAGGAGGTTTCAAAGTATTTATAGTAGAATTACTAGAGTCTGTAACAGCTTTGTTCCTTATGTCATCCATCTTGTAAATTTGTAGGATTCTTTTTTTTTTATGCCATATATATGTATACATTTGAACTAGACTGTGATGTTTCTCTGTGTCATATATGTATGCGTATGTGGTTATATGCATAATGGTGGTTTTTTTTGAGAGTTGAATGAAATGAAATTTCATTTTAATATATGCTGATTAGTGTACATTCACGTTTCTTAACATGAGAAGGGAATTATCCTTTGGCTTTTGCACTCTCTATAAAAATATAAATAACATTGCATAGGAAAACGTGGATATTAGAAAAAAAACCTATGTGCAAGTATGTGAGAAAAACTAGAATGCAAAGATGCATTGTGTCAAAAAATGCTTGCAGAAATGTGTATGCTTTCTTTGTATATATGCTTGTGAAAAGCAAATCTATGCTTCTTTTTTTACACAAAATTATTGAAACAATAATAGGCAGACAAGTCCATTTCTTTGTACTGTATTTTGAAGGATCTTCTATTTGTATTTGTTTTATTTTATTTACAAAGAATATAAAACAGCTTTAGCTATCTATGCTTTATTCCTCCTTTTTCCCAGTCATTATGCTCTTTCCCTTGATTTTTATACTCACCCAAATTATTATCTGCCAATTCTGCGATTGTATAGTATTATAAAGATTATGTTTTTCCAATATCCTGAATCAATAGAAAGAATGAAAAAAGTCATTTATTTGGGATAGTTTTTCCTCATTTTCTTTTCACTAAACACAATTCCCTCTATGCTATTGTCATCCTGCAGAGTGATAGATAGGAAAACCCATTGCTATTGATTTTGAGATGAAGGTATCAGAGAATATAAAAACCTAGAATCTATGCAACCTCAAATCAACTAACACGAGACACATGGATTAGTGCTGTGTGGGCGTTTTTCTATCGTTTTTCTAGAAAAACGCCCACACAGCATGAATAAATGAGATGATACCTCCCGCCTACCAGCCATTTGGAAACCCGCCCTTATTGGCAAACGAGTCCCTAACACAAAGAATGACATCAGACCCACACTCACGAAAACCACACAGGATGTCACCACCACATATCCACGCAAAAAGCAAACCCAAACCCACACAGATGATGAGGCACGACCACAAACTAGAAGCCAGTCCACAGCTGCATCATTAGCCACTTTAAACCCCTCCAATCCATACATGAAGCAAACTGACACCCACCATAAAGATGTGGCACGACCACGANCCCACCCAAACAGAACACTCCCCCATCCAATCAGAGCACAGCCAACCCCCCATCCAATCAGAGCACAGCCAAGCTCCTTAACCAATCAGAACACACCTCCACCCAATCAGAACACAGCCAAGCTCCCACCCAATCAGCTCAAACCCCACTGGCAGTTAAAAGGAAGAAACAGCTGCGATCACACACTACTCCCAGAAGCACGAAGCTGAAGACACCAGCCTGAAGATGACGAATGTGACTTCGTCAAAACGTCGCGAAGACACTTCTAATTCTACGCGGGAGAAAACCCGAATAACTAAAGACCTACATACAAACACCCGCGAAAACCTCAGAAAACAAATGTATAATTATATATATTTGTTTCTTTAGTACAGTCCATAAAACCAAGTTTCTTTTTTCAGTCCAATTTTGACTTTCATATTTCTGTACCAAGCAGATTTCCATACAACAAAAAGATCATCTAACTAATTTAAACACACATGTCTGTAATTTTATTTTTCTTACTTCTGACTCTAAATCATTATCCTTGAAACAAACCATAAAACAAACATTGCCTTTTAATCCATTAAACAGTTTTAAGTTTCTTTTTCAGTCTAATTCTGGGTTTTTTTCTATGCCACACCGGCATCCATAGAAACGCTTCCCTTTCAGCCAGTGGATCCATTTTTGTTGCTTGTAGTAATCTTTGGGAGAGTAGCAATCTCTTCCTCTGCAATAGACGTCTTTTCCTCTTCTCCTTGCAGCGTCGTTGCTTTGTAGTTGGGGATCTTGATCTTTGCTTCTTCTGACTCTCTAAGTTGCTGAAGAAAGGGTTGTCAGGTAAAATAAGTTCCTCTTCTGTCACTGTAAGTTCCTCTTTTGATATATTTTGGTTTATATCATAGTCAGATGTAGCCTGGAGATCCATTTGAACAGATGTGGTAAAATCTCTAGATCTCAATTCTAAAGTACAGTTTTTAATTGTAGCACGTATTTCTGCCGTGGCCTCATAAATCTTTTCCAATATGAGTGCACAGTTCTCTTGTGACAAAGTTTTCTCCATTTTAATATAATGCTTAACAAAAATTCTCTTTCCTTTTCGTGGAAGCTGTATCTAATGCAGAGAATATCCACCCCCACAGCTTTCACAGCTGGACAGCTTATCTTTTCCTCAAAGGTATTTTAAAGTTCAGAGTCCCATTTAAAAAAAAAAAAATAGCCAAAGCCGTAGTATTACATTTTGACCACTAAATGTCCTCAGTGAGTTGAAGAAAGTCTTTTCCAGAAATCAGTTCCTTCCCCCATACCCACCCCCAAACCCCTCCCTCCCCCCCCACTTCCCAGAGCTGAACACAGGGTTACAAATATAATAATCAAAATCTATCTAGCATTAACCATTAAAATAACCAAGTCCATAATGCGCTTTACCTCCCCTTTAACACAAATTTAAACAAATTAAAATTAAACACAATAATAAACATATTCATAACCTAAATATTAAACAATACAATACTAATACTAATACTAATACTAATACTAATACTAATACTAATACTAATAATAATAATAATAATAATAATAATAATAATAATAATAATAATAATAATAATAATATAATATAATTAAAACTAACAAAAATTCCATTAAAATAAACTATTAATAATAACAATACTCTAGAGTTTACTCATAACCCAAATGAAACTTTTTAGTCCCATATTTATTCTGAATATAATCTAGCCATCTTCTCCAGACTGAGATGTATCTTTCTTGTGATTGATCCTTCAAATAAGCGGAAATTTTAGCCATTTCTGCTAAATTTGACACTTTAAGCGTCCATTCTTCTATAGTGGGCAAAGAATCCTTCTTCCAAAATTGGGCTACCAATAATCTTGCAGCTGTTGTAAGATTCAACATCAAATTCATTTCTTTAACATCCAAATCTTCCATAATGCCTAACAAAAATAACTGCGTTGTAAACTTTATATTTTTCTTAAAAATATTTTGAATATTCCACAAAATCTTAATCCAAAATGCTTTTATATCCCTACACGTCCACCAAATATGAAAATAAGTTGCATCTAAACTTGTTTCTATCTTTTGAAATATAATATATAAGGAAAAAAAATAATAATGCAGTTCTTAAAAAGAGAGAGGAAAGAAAACCTTTTCCATCTTCTTTCTTTTGTACCCAAAGAGAAAGATGTACATAGAAATAAAATAAAATAAAGTCTTTTTCTGTATTTATAAAACGCCTTTCTTCCCAAAAAAGATAGAAGCTGCCTTTTCAAGCCAGGGAAATAATTCCAAAAGCTCTTACAGGTAGCAAAAAGAAAAATAGAAAAGAGAGAGTTGCAAGCAGATTCTCACCTGGGTTCACCACGGGGGCACTCACAGCTTAGATGTCATCTGACTTACGGTCTGAAGCGGCAGAGCGATCGGCCATTTTACCGGCCGATCTTCTTCTTCGCCGGCCCTCGGAGATTGTCTGGACAGCTGGAGGAGCCGCCGCTCCTCTGCAGCCAGACAGGGGCCTCCTCGACGGAAGTCGGACCCTCCAGGGCGACTTTGGACCCGTATAAGGGTCCGCCGACGAAGGGAAAGCTAGCAGACAAGGAGATGAGTCTCCCCGTGCGACTAGTAACGCTGCGAACCGGAACCGGAAAGGTTGAGTTTTTATAAAGGAATGTTGAAGTGCTTAAATTACTTAGGTGACCTTAGTCTATAACAATATGATTTGATAAGGTATGAGAATTAATTGGATGGAACTGGAAGTCTTTGTAATGAATTGAAACATTAAGGTTTAATACTGTTTTTTCTTTTCTTTTTTTTAACTAAGTTACTTATTATTGGAAGAAGAAACAAATTGAGATTGGTGATAAAAAGAGGGAGGAGAGAGATTATGAGCTTGAACATATCTGGAAGAGATAGTTGAAATGATAATTGGTTGATATAAAACAATATTTGATTATGATAATTGTAAATTGATAAAGTTTTAAAACAGGTTTAGTAGTAATAGAAATTTAAGCTAGAAATGGAATATATTAAATTTACTATGTTATTTGAGGGAAATAGAGAGATGATGGTGAATGTATTAAGATGAGCTGTTTATATGTTTTCACTTTGGAATGTTTGTTCACCCAACCACCACGGTGTGTCATAAGTACTTTTTGTTAAAATTAGAAAACCAATAAAATATATTAAAAAAAAAACAATGATCCCACCCTTCTAGTGCAATAATCCAAACCTTTCAATAATGTAAATCTTGACTTCTGGTGGTGACTGCCG
>NW_015389334.1:112091-113269 GCF_001527695.2 Protobothrops mucrosquamatus
GCGGCTTGGAGCCTCTCTCCCCGGGTGAAGGGGAGGAGGTGAGTTTTCCTGGATAGAGATCGAATCCCCTAGATCTCTAAAAAAAATGTTGGAGGACGAAGGTGTTAGATAGCACCTAATGTTCACGTCTGTCAAGATCCTTCTGTATCTTAAGCCTATCTTCTGGAGTGTTGGCTATTCCTGCCAAATTGGTGTCATCTGCAAATTTGATGAGTTCCCCATCTACTCCCTCATCCAAATCATGGATGAAGATGTTGAAGAGCACTGGGCCCAGAACAGAGCCCTGGGGCACCCCACTACACACTTCCCTCCATGTAGATGCAGTTCCATTGAGGACTACACGCTGAGTACGGCCGGTTAGCCAGCTATGAATCCATCTGGTGGTGATGCTGTCTAACTCACATTTTTCTATCTTATCAAAAGTAGGTTGTGGTCTACTTCATCAAATGCCTTACTGAAGTCCAAGTAAATTATATCCAAAGCATTCCTTTGGTCCACTAATTTTGTCACTAGGTCAAAGAATGTAAAAAAGATTTGTTTGGCATGATCTGTTTCTGATGAACCCATGTTAGCTTTTGGTAATGACTTTGCCTCTAGGTGTTCACTGATTCATTGCTTGATTATCTTTTCCAAAATCTTCCCAGGCATTGAGGTCAGACAGATAGGTCTGTAATTTCCTGGATCCATTTTTTTCCCTTTTTTGAAGATGGGAACTACATCAGCTCTTTTCCAGTCCTCTGGTAGTTTCCCAGTGCTCCAGGATCTTTGAAAAATATATTTCAGTGGTTCTGAGATCACATCTGCCAGTTCCTTAAGAACCTTGGGGTGTAATCCATCTGGTCCTGGTGATTTAAACTTGTCTAGAGTGGACAAGTGCTCACTTACCGTTTTCTTGCCTATCTTAACTTGTATTTCTAATCTGTGTTTTATGGTACTGTTTTTAGAGGTTGGAATGTTTTTTCCCTTTGTGTAAAGACAGATGCAAAAAATGAGTTAAATAGTTCTTCTCTCCCCCTTTTGCTTGTCACTTTCTTGCCAGTTTCTCCCACTAATGGACCAATCATTTCCTTAACTTTTTTCTTGTTTTTTACATGTTGAAAGTAGCTTTTTTGTCACAAGCCTTAGTTCATTTTGAACTAAGTTCTAAGCCTACAAAGGAGAATGCATGATGCAAGATT
>NW_015389335.1:0-6172 GCF_001527695.2 Protobothrops mucrosquamatus
CTCCTCCTCCTCCTCCTCCTCCTCCTCCTCCTCCGTGCAAGCCCCCTTCCCTTCTTTCACTGATGATGTTGCCCAGTTAGGTCATGAAACGTCTGCAGGAGAACCACCCAGCTGAGAGGGCACCAGGGACCCCATGCTGTAATTTACGTAACAAAGGACCTGCGTCCCACCCTTGACTGAATCTGGGCTTTGTCCCCCCCTCCCGGCTTGTCAGACCATTTTCCTGCAGGACAACAGCATCACCCAGATCCGGCAGCAGGACCTGGCCTCCCTCCTGGACCTCCAGTACCTCTACATGCAGAACAACACCATTTCCGCCCTGGAGCCCGGCGCCTTCCACCAGCAGAATCGGCTGCTGGAGCTGGCGCTGAACGGCAACCGCATCCACTTGATCAACAGCAGCATCTTCAAGGGCCTGGAGCACCTGCGCGTCCTCTACCTCTCCGGCAACCAGGTCACCCGCCTGCCGGACTTCACCTTCTGCGACTTGGAGGTGAGGCTCCCTGGGGGAGGGTCCGGGGGGGGTGGGGGAAAGAGGCCGGAGAGCCTTCAGCCCCCACTGACAGCAGCATATGGCAATTGGGATTAGGATTAGAATTAGAATTAGGATTAGAATTAGAATTAATTAGGATTAGAATTAGGATTAAGATTAGGATTATTAGAATTAGAATTAGAATTAGAATTAATTAGGATTAGGATTAGAATTAGGATTAGGATTAGAATTAGAATTAGGATTACCGTAATTAGAATTAGAATTAGAATTAGAATTAATTAGGATTAGAATTAGGATTAGGATTAATTAGAATTAGGATTAGAAATAATTAGAATTAGAATTATTAGAATTAGGATTAGAATTAGAATTAAGATTAGAATTAGAATTAGAATTAATTAGGATTAGAATTAGGATTAGGATTAGAATTAGGATTAATGAGAATTAGAATTACAATTACAATTAGAATTAATTAGGATTAAGATTAAAATTAGGATTAGGATTAATTAGAATTAGGATTAGAAATAATTAATTAGAATTAGAATTATTAGAATTAGGATTAGAATTAGGATTAAGATTAGATTAGAATTAGAATTATTAGAATTAGATTTATTAGAATTAGAATTATTAGAATTAGAATTAATTAGAATTAGGATTAGAATTAGAATTAGGATTAATTAGAATTAGAATTATTAGAATTAGAATTATTAGAATCACAGAGTTGGAAGGGACTGTGGAGGTCATCTAGTCCAGCCCCCTGCCCAAGCAGGAGACCCTATACCATTTCTGACACATGGCAGTCCAGTCTCTTCTTGAAAGCCTCCAGGGATGGAGCTCCTTCTGAAGGCAACTTCTGGTCCATTGGTTGATACCATCAGGAAATTTCTCCTTATTTCCAGGTTGAATCTCTCCTTGATCAATTTATAAGCCCTGTTTTGGGGAACTGAGGCCGAGCTTAGGTTTATGCATTGAACTAAGCCTTGGTTTGTATAAATCAATATTCAATAGATCATAATGCTAGGCTGCATTAACAGAGGGATAGAATCAAGATCACGTGAAGTATTAACACCACTTTACAAGGCCTTGGTAAGGCCACACTTGGAATACTTCACCCAGCTTTGGTCACCACGATGTAAAAAAGATGTTGAGACTCTAGAAAGAGTGCAGAGAAGAGCAACAAAGATGATCAGGGGACTGGAGGCTAAAACATATAAGGAACGGTTGCTGGAATTGGGTCTGTCTAGCCTAATGAAGAGAAGGACGAGGGGGGACAGCATAGCAGCCTTCCAGTATCTCAGGGGCTGCCCCAAAGAAGAGGGAGTCAAGCTATTTTCCAAAGCCCCTGAAGGCAGGACGAGAAGCAATGGATGGAAACTAGTCAAGGAGAGAAGCAACCTAGAACTAAGGAGAAACTTCCTGACAGTGAGAACAATTAACTAGTGGAACTCCTTGCCTCCAGAAGCAGTGAATGCTCCATCACCGGAGATTTTTAAAAAGAGATTGGACAACCATTTGTCTGAAATGGTATAGGGTTTCCTGCCTGAGCAGGGGGTTGGACTCGATGACCTTCAAGGTCCCTTCCAACTTTACTATTATTATTATTATTATTATTATTATTATTATTATTATTATTATTATTATTATTGGCTACATTCCTTAATGCCAGTGATGGTGAACCTTTTAGAGACCGAGAGCGCAAAAACTGGCCCCGCCCCTGCTCCACCCCCTGCCCCACCCCACCCTGCCTGCCCACAGGGCCACTCACCGCCTCCAGGGCCCGCCACAGATCGCCCAGGCAGCCCAGCAGCGCCATGGCGGCCATGCCCTCTGCCCCCGCCTTGCAGCATTCAACTGTGCGTGATGGGGCATGAGGGCAGAGTCTTGTCTACGCTGCCTGGCTGCCATGTCCTTGGCTGCGCTGCTCCGCATGGGCCACGCTCAGGGGCGACTCTCCTTCAGGGGGGCTGCTGGAGAGGAGGGGGTCACAGGGGGAGGCGAGGCTGGAGCAACGGCACGTGTGCCCACAGAGAGGGCTCCGAGTGCCGCCTCTGGCACCCATGCCATAGGTTCGCCACCACTGCTCTAGAAGTTGTGAGTGCTCCATCAGTGGAGGTCTCTGAGAAGACATTGGGCAGCCATTTGTCCAGAATGGTGTAAGTTCTCCTGCTTAAGCAGAGGGTTGGACTAGAAGACCTCCAAGGTCCCTTCCAACTCTGTTACTCTCTTACTCCCAGTGAGATCTCTGGGAAAGAATAAAAAAACCCACATCACAGATTAGATCAATGCTAGCAAGAAGAATCCTTGCTAAGGGTTCAACCTTCCCTAAAGAAATTCCATGCTGTGAGCAGATGGAAGTTGCGCTGACTTCTTAAAGGTAATGAGGTGCTTTATGCTTATACTGGACAGGTGAAGCCACACTTGGAATATTGCCTCCTGTATTGGTTGCCACAACATAAAAAAAGAAGCAAAATAACCCAAATTTCTCTTGGCTTATGTATAGACAAATTCAAGATAGATGGCGAATTGATAAAAAGACTATTTTTGCTATGGAAGATGGGACTTTTTTGAAGCAAGTAAGAGATGGTGCCAAAGGACATATTAAAAGGATATACAATGTTCTATTAGAATTGGACTCAGAAACTGAATTAGTTAAAGATTGTATGATTAAATGGGCTCAAAATATAGGAGAAACAATACCTATGGATACTTGGGAGTTGATCTGGGTGAGAAATGTGAAGTTTACACAAGCTCAAAATCTACGTGAGAATTTCTATAAAATGTTTTATAGATGGCACTTGGATCCTTCAACTATGTCCCGTATTTATGTGAATTATGAATCCAAGTGTTGGAGGTGTGGGCATCCAGATGCAACTTTTTTTCACATGTGGTGGACTTGTAAGGTTATTAAGGCTTTTTGGGTACAATTATGGTGGAACTTACAGCAGATTTTTAAAAAAAGGATTATTTTCCTTCCACAGTTGTTTTTTTTAGGTATTGTACAACACTTAGATGCAAAAGAAACAAATTTGATGCTTTACTGTTTATCTGCTGCCCGATTGTTGATAGCCCAAAATTGGAAGAGCCCAATTCTGCCAACAATGGAAGACTGGAGATTGAAAGTTTCGTACCTTGCTGAAATGGCAAAGATTTCGGCCTATTTGAAGAACCACTCGAATGAACAATTTTTATTAATATGGAGAAGATGGATCGTTTATATTCAAAAGAAGCACAGAGTGGTGGAATATAATTTAGGCTTTTAAATTTTTCTTAAGTTTGCTTATGGTTTTTATCCCTTTTTATAGATTAAGACACTATGTGGAGTTAGAGATATTAGTATTTGTTTATTCTTATATGAATTTTATCCTGGGATAGGTTTGGGAAGTCCGGGGGGGGGGATTTTTGAATGGTTATTGTGCTTACTTATGTTTGTTTTTTATGACGGAAAAAATAAATAAAATTTCTTATAAAAAAAAAAAAAAAAGATGCTGAGACTCTAGAAAGAGGGCAGAGAAGAGCAACAAAGATGATTAGGGGACTGGAGACTAAAACATATGAAGAACGGTTGCAGGAATTGGGCACAGCTAGTCTAGTGAAGAGAAGGACCAGGGGGTGACATGATAGCGGTGTTCCAATATTTGAGGGGCTGCCACAAAGAGGAGGGGGGTGTCCACCTCTTCTCCAAAGCCCCTGAAGGCAGGACAAGAAGCAACGGATGGAAACGTATCAAGGAGAGAACAATCAATCAATGGAACAACGTGCCTTCAGACGTTATGGGTGCTCCAACACTGGAGGCTTTTAAGAAGGGAATGGAGAACCATTTACCCAGAATGGCCTAGGCCAGAGGTAGGCAACCTTGGCTCTTTTATGACTCGTGGACTTCAACTCCCAGAATTCCTGAGCCAGCCATGCTGAGGGGAAAGGGAGAGGTTTCCAAGCTGAGCTATGCTGGCTCAGGAATTCTGGGAGTTGAAGTCCATGAGTCATAAAAGAACCAAGGTTGTCTATCCCTGTCCTAAGTCCTCCTGCTCTAATTGGTGAGCCTCCTAGAGCAGGGGATAGGCAACCTTGGCTCTTTTATGACTCATGGACTTCAACTCCCAGAATTCCTGAGCCAGCGTGGCTCAGCTTGGAAACCTCTCCCTTTCCCCTCAGCACGGCTGGCTCAGGAATTCTGGGAGTTGAAGTCCACCAGTCATAAAAGAGCCAAGGTTGCCTCCCCTGGTCTAGGGTCTCCTGCTTGAGCAAGGGGTTGGACTAGAAGACCTCAAAGGTGCTTTCCAACCCTATACTTCTATGTTCTAAGACAGGGCTCTCCAAAGTTGGCCACTTTAAGATATTGTGGAAATAATAATAATAATAATAATGAAGTTGGAAGGGACCTTGGAGGTCATCTAGTCCAACCCCCTGCTCAGGCAGGAAACCTTATACCATTTCGGACAAAGGGCTGTCCAGTCTCTTCTTAAAAACTTCCAGTGATGGAGCATTCACCACTTCTGGAGGCAGGGAGTTCCACTGGTTAATTGTTCTCACTGTCAGGAAGTTTCTCCTTAGTTCTAGGTTGCTTCTCTCCTTGGTTAGTTTCCATCCGTTGCTTCTTGTCCTGCCTTCAGGCACTTTGGAGAATAGCTTGACTCCCTCTTCTTTGGGGCAACCTTCAACTCCCAGAATGCCGTCTGGGGCATTCCGGGAGTTGACGTCCCACAAGGCTTACAGTGGCCAGGTTTGCAGAGCCCTGTTGGAAGACCCACGGAGTAAGGACTGGAACGGCTGAAGGGTGTTCTGCTCAGTCTGAAGATGCGTGCTCCTGTTTTCCCTCTGCAGAGGCTTCAGGAGCTCCACCTGCAAGAGAACAGCATTGAGATTCTGGAGGAGCAGGCGCTGACCGGGTTGACCTCGCTGGCCCTGCTGGACCTCAGCAAGAACAACCTGCGCACCATCAGCCGGGTGACCTTGAGGCCCCTCATCAGTCTGCAAGTGCTGAGGCTGACAGGTGTGTCCAAAGGGACCTTTGGAAGTCCTTCGTTTCTCCTGCACGAAAGAAAAGCTGGGGGAAAGAGAAGTCCTTTCGTCGGGCGTGGAGATGGCTCAGTAGAAAGGAGTCTGGAACCTCTGAGAACTTGGGCCCGATCGATGTTCTGTGATGGCAGGGACCATAAAGGGTGGGGAGACCTTGCCTGGTGGATTTGGGGGAGTGGGGCCTGGGTCTAACCCAGGAATCGGGCTCAGCTTTAGCAAGACAACTGAGCTGGAGTGAAAGCCTAAGAAGCCGTGGTGGATCAAGAACTCTTGGTAGCTTCCCCATAACTGTAGTGGTCAGGCTTTCAGGGGTAGGGAAGGGTTAATGTCACAACTGCTTTCAGTTGTGTAAGAGATGGGACAGAACTGTGAGTGAGAGAATCCATGTTGGTGATGACGTTATCTAGTTGGGTAATGAAACGTCTGCAAGAAAACCACCAAGCTCAGAGATCACAAGATGGATGGATAGGGAAGGGAAGGGAAGGGAAGGGATGAAGGAAGGAAGGAAGGAAGGAAGGAAGGAAGGAAGGAAGGAAGGAAGGAAGGAAGGAAGGAAGGAAGGAAGGAAGGAAGGAAGGAAGACCACTGATGGTGTTACCTAGTTGGCTGATGAAACGTCTGCAAGAAAACCACCAAAGTTAGAGATCACAAGGATGGATGGATGGA
>NW_015389335.1:6248-17614 GCF_001527695.2 Protobothrops mucrosquamatus
AGGGAAGGGAAGGGAAGGGAAGGGATGAAGGAAGGAAGGAAGGAAGGAAGGAAGGAAGGAAGGAAGGAAGGAAGGAAGGAAGGAAGGAAGGAAGGAAGGAAGGAAGGAAGGAAGACCACTGATGGTGTTACCTAGTTGGCTGATGAAACGTCTGCAAGAAAACCACCAAAGTTAGAGATCACAAGGATGGATGGATGGATAGGGAAAGGAAAGGAAAGGAAAGGAAGGAAGAGAAGGAAGGAAGGAAATGTATGAGGAGAAAGGGTGGGTGGGAAGAAGGAAGGAAGGTGAGAAGAAAAGATGAGAAGGAAGGAAGAAAGGAAGGGAGGAAATGTATGAGAAGTTGGGAGGGAGGGAGGGAGGGAGGAAGGAAGGAAAGGAAGGAAGGAAGGAAGGAAGGAAGGAAGGAAGGAAGGAAGGAAGGAAGGAAGACCACTGATGACGTTACCTAGTTGGCTAATGAAACGTCTGCAAGAAAACCACTAAGCTTAGAGATCACAAGGATGGATAGATGGATAGGGAAAGGAAAGGAAGGGAAGGGAAGGAAGGAAGGAAGGAAATGTATGAGGAGAAAGGGTGGGTGGGAAGAAGGAAGGAAGGTGAGAAGAAAGAAGATGAGAAGGAAGGAAGAAAGGAAGGGAGGAAATGTATGAGAAGGTGGGAGGGAGGGAGGGAGGGAGGGAGGAAGGAAGGAAGGAAGGAAGACCACTGATGACGTTACCTAGTTGGCTAATGAAACGTCTGCAAGAAAACCACTAAGCTTAGAGATCACAAGGATGGATGGATGGATAGGGAAGGGAAGGGAATGGAATGGAAGGAAGGAAGGAAAGGAAGGAAATGTATGAGAAGGTGGGAGGGAGGGAGGAAGGAAAGAAGGAAAGGAAGGAAGGAAGGAAGGAAGGAAGGAAGGAAGGAAGGAAGGAAGGAAGACCACTGATGATGTTGCCTAATTGGCTAATGAAACATCTGCGAGCAAACACCTAAGGTCAGAGAGCACCAAGGATAAAGAAGGGAGGGAGAGAGGGAGGGAGAAAGGAAGGAAGGAAACAATCCAGCTTAGAGAGCAACTCCATAGCTGAATCCTGAGCTACAAATACTCTCTACAAATATTGGAAGAATCCACGTCTTTGACTCTTTTTTACATCAGGCTGGGAAGCCTCCCC
The DNA here is from genome assembly GCF_001527695.2 of Protobothrops mucrosquamatus. Lineage (NCBI taxonomy): Eukaryota > Metazoa > Chordata > Lepidosauria > Squamata > Viperidae > Protobothrops > Protobothrops mucrosquamatus. The sequence goes on from NW_015389335.1 coordinate 7,412, forward strand.
CAACTGGGCTCCCTCTCGGGTGCCGAGGCCAGGAGGGCGATCCAATATATCTTGAGGAAGGCCAAGTTGGAGAAAGCGGTCGTCAGAAAGTCACCTTAAGTGGGTCTACTGGGCGGAATTCCTGCCTTAGTTTCCTTCTCTGGGGAGAGAGACAGGACTCAGTGGACTACAGATGGTCCTCAACTTACGACCGTAACCGAGCCCAACATTTTCGTTGCTAAGCAAGACAGTTGTTTTATGACCTCATTTTACGACCTTTCTCGTCACTGTTGTTAAGTGAATCACTGCAGTTGTTAAGTCAGTCGCACGGTTGTTAAGTGAATCTGGCTGTCCCCCACTGACTTAGCTCAGGTGTTTTCAACCTTTTCACCCATTGTGCCACTTTTAGGATATGGCAACATCTGAATACCACCAGTCACCTAGCAAGGTGTCAAAAACTGGATGACCCCCCCCCAAAATGAAAAAAGCGATAAAGTACAGGTAGTCCTTGACTTAAAACAGTTCGCTTAGTGACTGAAGTTACAATGACACTGAAAAAAGTGCCCCCCAAGGCACAGCCGAGCAAGACACCTGCCTGCCCGCCCAGCCGCGCTCTTCCTCCTGTCCGAGGTTTTCATTGTTGTGAGCATTTCTGTTGAGGATTGGCAGCGGGGGTGGGGTGGGGGGTGTTTGGTTTTTATTCCCCCCCCCGTCTGCTGGGTGGTTGCAGCAGGTTTTGGTCACTTCACATGACCCTGGGACACTGTGACCGTCATAAATATGAATCAGTTGCCAAGCATCTGAATGTAAATCACAAGACCCTGGAGAGGCTGCAACATNGCGTCTTCTGGGCTCAGCAGAAGCACCAGGATGAGTGCTGAGCTCCAGCTGGACCCTGGCACCGATCCTGGGGCTTCCGCTGAGCCCTGACAGCCCTGCAGCTCCAGCCGTCTCTCGCTCAGGCTTGTGCGATGCTGCCAACGGTTCAGCTCATTCCCCTCCCCCGCTACCACTTTTCTAGGATGGTCGCGTACCACCTGCCAGGTGCCCATGTACCACAGGTGGTACCCCTACCACTGGTTGAAAAGCCCTGTTCTAGCCCATCCCCCTGCTCAACTCTATACTATTCCAGACAAGTGGCGGCTCAGTCTTGTCTTAAAAACCTCCAGTGAACTATTGTTGACAGGATACTTCTTTTTTTTTTTCCTGCTAGAGAATCCATGGCGATGCGACTGCGCTCTGCACTGGCTCAGCAGCTGGATCCGAGAGGAAGGCCAGAGGCTCCTGAGCCCCCTGGACAAGAAGATCGAGTGTTCGGAGCCCCCGCGCCTGGCCTACCAAAGCCTAGCGGATGTTTCCGGCAACAGCTTGATCTGCATCCCTCCGGTCGTACAAGTGCAACCGCTTGAAGTCATGGCCCGGCTGGGTGAAGACCTGCGCATCTCCTGTCAGGCCTCGGGCTACCCACAGCCACTTGTGACCTGGCGTAAACTGGCCCACTGGCGGGCCGGGGGCTCCAGGGGAAGCCGGACCCGGCTGCCCAGTGGAAGCTTTGAGCTGAGAGAGCGCAGCGTCGCGGAGCGCTTTGAGCAGTCAGACACCGGCAGCGGGATGCTGTTCCTGAACAACGTGACGGTGTCCCATGCCGGGAAATACGAATGCGAGGCCTCCAATCCCGGGGGGATGGCCCGGGTGGTCTTCCACCTCATGGTTAACCTCTCGCAGCATCAGCAGCAATCGCAGGGCTACCCGGCATCGGTAGACATCAGCCAGGAGCCCCTCTACGACATGGAGAGCATGGACTTCCACGCCCTGGGCATGGCCACGCAGACGGCCATCGCCGTGGCCATCTCCCTGCTGGCCCTGGTGGCCCTTCTGTTGGTGATCATGATCTACCGGAAACACCGCAAGCGGAAAAAGGCGAAGAAGGAGGAGAACATTTTGTACGTCAACGACTACTCCGACGGGCCCACCACTTTCGCGCAGCTGGAGGAGTACCGAGACGAGAGGGGCCACGAAATGTTTGTGATTGACCGCAACAAGCCCCTGTTTGCCACCTATAAGGACCCCCAAGGCCTAGCAGGGGTCTTCCCGGAGCAGCTGCAAGACCAAGCGACTCAGACTCTGGAAGGAGAAGAAGAGGGTCCCCAAGAAGACAGCGAGCTCTTCGCCAACCAGGGAGTGATGCTCCAGCCTCAGATAGCATACGAAATCCACTGCTGAGTGGAGCTATGGAAGTTGGGGTGAATGGACACCCCTCCCCCACCAATGGAGCTGTTTTCTTGACCTCCTCCTACCATTGTCTGCTTAGGTTCGGGGCCTTGAGTGGAGGAACCTGTTGTGGTGGACCATCCCACAGGTTGCAGAGAGGACTCGTGTATGTTCAACGAGAGCCATCACCCTGTGGTTACTCCTGGGGCACGTTCGGCTCTCACCATGTTGATCATCCCCATCCCATTGTCCAATGTTCTCTGAAAGGGCTGTGGAGCAATTCACGAGGGTCCCTCAAGTTCACCTTCAAATCTGAAAGCATAGCACACCAGAATAGCTTTGCTACAAAGTTCACCTTAGGCCAGCATTTTGCTTCTCACTGTGATTGATCAGATTCCTCCAGGACACTCACAAGCAAGAGAGGGATCCACACCACCTCCTCCTCTTCCTCCCTCCGAGACGTTGTTCCTCAGCACACAAGACTTGGAGGCACCTTACCCACCAAGCTGGACATCTTCAAATGATAGACCTGTCAAAAGCGTGATAGGACGGCTGATGGACAGCAATGGGTTTTGACCCCTGAACTTTTCCCAGCCATCAGCTGTGACCCTCCCCGGGCATTCTGCAACTGGACGTAAGGACCTTGCGCACAAAGTTTTTGGTCACAGTCAGCAGAGAAAGTGCGGCTCGGGAAAAAAAACTCACCGAAGGCTGGATAAGAGGTTCACTGTGCGAATTTGACCCAAACTGTGCAAATTTGACCAAAACCTCAGTGATGATGGGACGACATTTACAGTCCCTCGCGCAGGCTGAGTGGGACACTCAGGTTTTTTTGAGGGGGCTTGCCTTTCATTTTGCTTTAAAAGGATAAAAATAATGTCACAGTCCTGAGCTGCACAGCAACATTTGTAGAATGCACGGAAAAAGAACCCTCCTTATCTCCACCTTACAGGCGGTCGGTCGATCCTTGGCTTATGACCACAGTTGAGCCCAAAATTTCTGTGGCTAAGCAGTTCAGTTCTTAAGTGGTTTTTGCCCCCATTTTGTAACTTGCTTGCCACCGTTGTTAAGCGACTCACTGGTTTCTCCATTGACTTTAGCTTGTCAGAAGGTCACAAAATGTGATCACTTGAGCCTGGGACGCTGCGACCGTCATAAATGTGACTCAGTTGCCAAGTGTCAGAATGTTGATCACGTAACCGCGGGGTCACTGTGACCGTCATAAATGTGACTCAGTTGCCAAGTATCAGAATGTTGATCACGTAACCGCGGGGACGCTGCGACCGTCATAAATGTGACTCAGTTGCCAAGTGTCAGAATGTTGATCACGTAACCGCGGGGACGCTGCGACCGACATAAATGTGACTCGGTTGCCAAGTGTCAAAATGTTGATCACGTAACGGCGGGGACACTGCGACCGTCATAAATGTGACTCAGTTGCCAAGTGTCAGAATGTTGATCACGTAACCATGAAATCAGCTGTGCCCCCAAAGCACAGGTGCCAGCATAGCCGTGTAGTTGCGCCAGGAACAAAATGGCTGCGTGCGAGATTTTTTTCCCAAGCAAAGAAGCCAATAAAATATAGCCAGCATCTCCTGGCTGCCGAGGCTGTGTTGTTTTCTTTTAGGGAATTGGGGGCAGGGGATAATGGGGAAGAGAATCTTGGTTTTGTTGAAGGATTCCTTCTGGCTGAAACGGTTTCTTGCTGTCGGGCTGCACGTGGCTGGGAAGGTGCCTACTTATGTGGTGGCATCTCTCTAACCAACGTCGTTTATTCATTTTCTTCAATTTATATGTCACTCGTCTCACTGTCAAATGACTCTGGCCGGCTTACAAATACCCTAAAAACAGGTACAAACGTTGGAGCATGAAATATTAAATAATTAAACAAATTACCAGCCCAAATGATTTTCCTGCTCAGCATGTTTGTTTTTTTGGGTAATCGTATTGTTGTATTTCTCATTTATTCTCTTTCATTATTTATTTTATTAATAGTAATAATAATAATAAAGTTGGAAGGGGCCTTGGAGGTCATCTAGTCCAACCCCCTGCTCAGGCAGGAAACCCTAGACCATTTCAGACAAATGGCTGTCCAGTCTCTTCTTAAAAACTTCCAGTGTTGGAGCATTCACCGCTTCTGGAGGCAAGTGGTTCCACTGGTTAATTGTTCTCACTGTCAGGAAGTTTCTCCTTAGTTCTAAGTTGCTTCTCTCTTTGGTTAGTTTCCATCCGTTGCTTCTTGTCCTGCCTTCAGGCTCTTTGGAGAATAGCTTGACTGCCTCTTCTTTGGGGCAGCCCCTGAGATACTGGAACACTGCTATCATGTCCCCCCTCGTCCTTCTCTTTGTTAAACTAGACATACCCAATTCCAGCAACTGTTCCTTATGTGTTTTAGCCTCCAGTCCCCTAATCATCTTTGTTGCTCTTTTCTGCATTCTTTCTAGAGTCTCAGCATCTTTTTTACATCGTGGTACCCCCTATACTATACCTGCGCATTTGGTTTTTCTTGTCTAAATGTAGAACCTTACTTTTTTCACCATTGAATTTCATTTTGTTCTATTACCTTTTGTTCTTTTCTATTGCTAAACAAGACCGTTAAGTGAGTTTTGCCCCATTTTACAACCTTTCTTGCCACAGTTGTTAAGGGAGTAACAGGATTCCCCATGGACTTTGCTTGTCAGAAGGCTGTAAAAAGGGGTGACCCGAGGACACTGCAGCCTGTCATAAGTACACGTTGGTTGCCAAGCACCCAAATTTTGAACACTGTGACCACAAGGATGCTACAACGGCTGTGGGTGTGAAAAACAGCCCTAAGTCAGTTATGGGAACCTTTTAGAGACCGAGTGCCCAAACTGCAACCCAAAACCCACTTATGCATCGTTGGGTGCCCGGTGGGTGTGGCCCGTTGGGTGGGCGTGGCTGCAGTGGTAACGGCAGACTGGGTGGGACTAAAAAGTTCAATCAATCAATTTCAACTTTGCGAGATCTTTTTTTTCCCGCGAGAAGTTGAAATTGACTGATTGATTGAACCTTATTTTTTTGTACACGGCGGCAGAGGCCTAAAGCGAAAAGGTTTTATAAAACTCAGCTGAAGGCCTAGGACTGGGGCGACGGCGCGCGTGCCCACAGAGAGGGCTCCGAGTGCCGCCTCTGGCACCCGTGCCATAGGTTCGCCACCACTGCCCTAAGTCATTGTTTTAGTGCTATTTTAACTTCAAGTGGTCACTAAACAAAGTGAAGGAGTCCCTAGAAGCAAAACTGAGAAGCATTCATAATTAGGCTCAATTTATTAGAATGCAAGCTTCCTTGTTAGAGGAGGTAGGGAGAGGAGGCTGAAATTGGTGTTCTCCTTTGAGCTGCCTCTTCTTCCCCCTCCCAGTTCCAAGAGGACCAGTCCCCTGAAAACGTTTTAATCCGTATCCCCTTCACTGAGGATTCCCACCTCCATCAGGTAAGCTCTGGTTCGGTAACCCCGATAGGCGGACTGGATCTTGATTGCCGCTTCTTCCTGCAGACGCAACATTTGCCTGACCCTCCAGCCCCGCCAGAAGGCCTGGATCAGGGTGGCTGCGCGGACCACTTGCCACATCTGCTTCCTGGTCTTGAACACGCGCCTCTGGCCTTCGCCCATCCGGCGGGCAGCGTAGTTTTCGTACAACCAGTCGGAGGTGCCCTGGGAAGGCACGCCTTGCTGTTGCAGCTGCTGCTGTTGGACACTGGTGGAGGAGAGACTCCGGGTGCTGGTGCGCTCCCGTGTCAGCCGTATGGAGGTTTGTGTGCTGGGGGCCACACGCTGGCTGACAACTACGCTGGGTTCCCGACTCTGCCTGCGTGGCTGCTCGTCGGCAGCCGTAGGGTAGCTTTTTGAAGGCCCCTGATAGGAGAAGCGTGGCCCGTAACGGCGTGGCTGGCTGTACGCTGGTCCCTCCTGCCTGGAGGTGTAGGACGTCCTTCGGGCATTCCTGGACGGAGAGGTACTTGCATGTCCTTCGCATTCACTGTCCTCCACTTCCGATTCTGATGGCGGCCCTTTGCCCACACCCACAAGCACACGGATGCTGGTGCACCTCCCGCAGCGCGGACAGGTCTTGGGTTGGGAGGGCTTGGGTTCCTCTTGCTGAACTAGGAAGGACGGGGATCGTGGTACCTTGCTTTTCCACTCCTCAGGGTCTCCCACAAGGCACTTGCGCCAGTGTTTCCTGGGGTACGGGCCCACCCAGGAGGAACTTCCAGGCATGTAGCTGGGATGACCGTAGTAGGTCCCTGTTGGAAACCTTGGGGGACTGTAGTAGGTCCTCTGTGGGCGTCCAGGGTGGTAAGTATGGCTTCCTGCTTGGACCATGTCCCGTCGAGTACGGTATCCCCGCCAGTGAGCTTGGATGGTGGTGGCTGCCTGCTGGCATTCGGCAAGGGCCTGGCGAGTCATGTAGCCCCGATAGTGCGCCTGAATGACCTGGGCAGCTCTCTCCCTGTCCATCCTGGGGTACCCCCAGGATTCGCTCTCCCTCTCAAAGGAGGAAATGGAGGATGTTCTTCGGCGCCTGTAGACTTGTGCCGAAGGCTCCTGCTGCCGCTGCAAAGCATGGTACTCGCGAGCGATGTATCGCTTCCAAGCAGCCTGGATAGTGGTGGCCGCAGCCTGCTCCGTCATGAGCTGCTTACGGGTGAGGTGGCCCCGCCACGTGGCCTGGATTGTGGTGGCCGCCTTGTCCATGAGCATGTCAAGCTCATCCACCAGGAAGGAGGATCGGTGGCGGGATCGGCTGTTACTCCGAGCTCTGATCTTGGCCAACTGCCGGTCATGGTGGTGCATATCTTCATCGGTCATCTCCTCTTCCCCACTTGGATAGCTGTAGGAGCACCAGGGGTGATCCTCGTAAGTCTCCATCTGGGGAGGGGGGAGGTGAAACAACAGGCATCAGCAACGAGGTACCGATGTCTACGGGTCAGATGATAAGATAAGATAACCTTTATTGTCATTTTTATACTGTGGGCACAACAGCACACATCAAAAATGAAATTTAATTGCCCGCTCTCAAAGTGAAACACATACATGACACACACCTAAACATACTATGAACGTATGTATAGACCCACATCCCTACATATACGTATAGCAAATAAATATTAAATATTGTCCATCTTGAATATATAACAGAAGGAGGAAGCTTGAGAGTTCACAAGGTTAATGCTGTATGGAATGAAACTCTGGCTGAATCTGGTGTTCTACTACGGATACCACGAAGCCTCCTCCCAGAAGGGAAGAAGGAAAACAGGTCATGAAGAAGACGCGTAGTGTCCCAAATAATCTTGCGGACCCTGCTCAAGCAACGCTTCTGTGCTATGTCCTGGATGGGAGGGAGGGAGCTGCCAATGATCTTTTCTGCCGTCCTCACCACTCTCTGCACTGCCTTCCTGTCTGAAGCAGGGATGCTTCCAAACCAGACTGGGATGCTGTAGGACAGGATGCGCTCGATCGTCCCCCTGTCGAAAGTGGTCAGGACAGAGGAAAGAAGATGTGGCTTCTAGATAAGCGCCTTGGTCTGCTAGATCCCAATTATGACACCAAGACCAGAAAGATCGTTTGATTTACGATTTAACTTGAAATGCTCCAATGACAAAGCAGTCTCTCTTTTACTGATTTCAGTGGAGAAAAAAAAAACGAAAGGGAGGAATCACACCTTCCCTTTTATAGATCGCCGAATAAAAAGGAAGAATGTTCTGAATTGTTCCCCTTATTAAAGGGAAAAGTAACAAAAGCAAATGCAAAAAAAAAAAAACCCCACAAAGAATTTGTTAAAAGGGCCCTGGAGGGGGTCTAGGAGAGCTCGTCACAACCATCTCACCACAGTCAATTCGTCATGCATAGGGGGTTGGACTAGATGACCTCCAAGGTCCCTTCCAACTTTATTATTATTATTAATTATTTATTATTTTTTATTATTATTATTATTATTATTATTATTATTATTATTATTATTATTATTTATCTCCACCATCTAGCCGCGGGACAACTTGCTGCGGGACAAAACGTACACTAATATCGAAGAAAGAATGCCAAAGAAGGGACAAAAATCAAATGTGAATGGCAAAACTTAAAATATTTTTAAAAACTATTTTAAATGATTAAACTGAATCGCTGAGTTGTCCCGCAGAGAGCTGGCCATGGTGTCAGGTTATACCAGGGATCCCCAACCCCGGCTCCGTGGACCAGTAACAAGCCGCGGCATGCCCGCAACTGGTCCACACAAACAAGCAAAAGTCCCATCCGTAGGATGCAGGCAGCACACAAAACCACACACACTCCGGTCTGCAAAAAAAGCTTTCTCCACAGAACCGGTTCCTGGTGGCCAAAAGATTGGGGACCTTTTGAGTTATCTGATTCTGCTTGGAGGGCTTTGGCACGTGGCTGGCTGAAATTGGGAGTCTGTGCAGAGGAGGGGGACCAAAGAAATCACAACGGCACTACGACTTTGTGACGGAGTGTGCTTCGGGATGTGCCTTGACCCTGCAGTTGCCAGTGACACCTTGAGTTTTTTGACACATTCAAACACCCAGCTGAGTTCGGGATGTGGGGTAGACGCAGATTCATAGATTCGCAGTCGCCCTCTACAAGTGGGGCAAAACGCCACCGTCAAATTGTGACTGTGGGACCGAAAAACAAACTATACAACATGGGTGTCAGAGTGTCAAAACAGCCTGTGCAAGCAGTCCTCGACTTACAGTGTTAGAAGTTACGACGACACTGGAAAAAGTGACCTATGACTGATTTTCACTTACGACCATGGTCACGTGATCAAAATTCAGACGCTTGCAGACTGACTCATATTTACGACGGTCGCAGCATCCCGGGGTCACGTGATCCCCTTTTGCGACCTTCTGGCAGGCGAAAACCATGGGGCAGCCAGATTCACTTAAGTTAGTCACTTGTGTTGACTAACAATTGCGGTGGTTCGCGTAACTTCATTGTGGCGAGAGAGGTCGCAAAAGGGGGCCAAACTCACTGAACAAATGTCTCACTTAGCGACAGGAATCTGGGGCTCAATTGCAGGCCGTAAGCCGAGGACTACCTGTCATGGAGATTCCTCTGACTTCCCAATTGTGACAAACGAAGTAAAATAATGATATTTGCAAGTCAGATGTACATTTATAATCTTCCTCTTAAGATTTCAGCTCTTATAATCTGTGTTTTGCATTTTATCGCTGTGTTCCTTTTTACTGAAGTGTGATGTGAATGTGCCATACGTAGGTAAATATAAGTAAATAATCAAACAGAATCCGAGGGCTAAAAGGGACCTTGGAGGTCTTCTAGTCCAACCCCCTGCTCAAGTCGGGAGACCTTATACCAGTGATGGCGAACCTTTTAAAGACCGAGTGCCCAAACTGCAACCCAAAACCCACTTATTTATCGCAAAGTGCCAGAGCTGCATCAGCATTGTGGTGCCCTCAGGGGGGACATGGGGGCATGGCCCACTGGGTAGCGTGGCTGCAGTGGTCACAGCAGACTTGGTGAGCGTGGCTGGGGCCAGGGCGGTGGGGCCAGTCCCTCGCCATCTCCAGGACATCCCCTGGGGGCCAATGCCGCTTGCTCGCTCACTTCCTGCCCTGTCACATCCAAACGTCACATGCTCGCTACTCTGGCGAACTGCTGGGGCAACGGCGCGCATAGGTTCGCCACCTCTGCTGTCCGGTCTATTTTGGAAAACAAACAGGGTTTGGGTAGTTGGATAAGGAAACATCTGCAATAAAACAACCCAGCTCAGAGAGTACCAGGGACCACCCCATCCTCCTCCTCCTCCTCCTCTCTACAAACCCAACTTCCTTCTAGCACTGATGATGTTCCCTAGTTGGGTCATGAAACGTCTGCAAGAAAACCACCCAGCTCAGAGGGCACCAAGGACCCCCCCAGTCCTTTCTCCTCCTCCTCCTCCTCCTCCTCCTCCTCCTCCTCCTTTCTACAAACCCAACTTCCTTCTAGCACTGATGATGTTCCCTAGTTGGGTCATGAAACGT
>NW_015389335.1:18278-24147 GCF_001527695.2 Protobothrops mucrosquamatus
CTCCTCCTCCTCCTCCTCCTCCTCCTCCTCCTCCTCCTTTCTACAAACCCAACTTCCTTCTAGCACTGATGATGTTCCCTAGTTGGGTCATGAAACGTCTGCAAGAAAACCACCCAGCTCAGAGAGCACCAGGGACCCCAGAGTTCAACCCTTGTGCCACAAAGGCTCTCTTCTATTGGAAACACCCATTCTTCTGAATTTGCTGTATCTATCGATCCTGCCTTATCGATTTTCTTGCAAACGGTTCTTCTCTTGATCAATGAGGGAGAATGGCTTTTAAACCTTCCCTTTGGCTCTTGTGCCCCCAGCACCTTTATTTCCTGAAATGTTAGGATTAGGGGACTGGAAGCTAAAACGTATAAGGCAGTGATGGCGAACCTTTTAGAGACCGAGTGCCCAAACTGCAAACCCAAACCCACTTATGCATTGTCGGGTGCCAGGTGGGTGTGGCCCATTGGGTGGGTGTGGCCCATTGGGTGGGCGTGGCTGCGGTGGCAACGGCAGACTGGGTGGGACTAAAAAGTTCAATCAATCAATTCCAACGTTGCAAGATCTTTTTTTCCCCCGTGAGAAGTTGAAATTGACTGATTGATTGAACCTTTTTTTTTGCACACGGCAGCAGAGGCCTAAAGCGAAAAGGTTTCATAAAATCCAGATGAAGGCCTAGGACTGGGGTGACAGTGCACGCGTGCCCACAGAGAGGGCTCTGAGTGCCGCCTCTGGCACCCGTGGCCATGGGTTCGCCACCACTGGTATAAGGAACGGTTGCTGGAATTGAATCTGTCTAGTTTAACGAAGAGAAGGACGAGGGGGGACATGATAGCAGTCTTCCAGTATCTCAGGGGCTGCCCCAAAGAAGAGGGAGTCAAGCTATTCTCCAAGGTGCCTGAAGGCAAAGACAAGAAGCAACGGATGGAAACTCATCAAGGAGAGAAGCAACCTGGAACTAAGGAGAAATTTCCTGACAGTGAGAACAATTAACCAGTGGAACTACCTGCCTCCAGAAGCGGTGAATGCTCCAACACTGGAAGTTTTTAAGAAGAGACTAGACAGCCATTTGTCTGAAATGGTCTAGGGTTTCCTGCCTGAGTAGGGGGTTGGACTAGATGACCTCCAAGATCTTTTCCAACTTTTTATTATTATTATTATTATTATTATTATTATTATTATTATTATTATTATTATTATTATTATTATTATTATTATTATTATTATTATTATTACTACTACTACTACTACTACTACTATTATTATTATTATTATTATTATTATTATTATTATTATTATTATTATTATTATTATTATTATCTTTGCAGAGGACTAGAAGAGATGAAGCCTGAGCTAATTCTATGGAACTACTTTAGTCAGGAAACAGACTCGTTGTCCTCTTCCGAGGACTAGACCCGAAACCTTACGCTGGGACTACGTTTTGGAAAGTAGCCATCTTAGAAGAAGCTGAGACTTCTTTCAATGTGGGTTTAACCCTGGTTAGTCTAAGATCCGAACCTGTTGTCTTCAGCCAAACCTACTGGAAACGCCACAAGTGAAGCCGCGCCGATTCATGGGAAGCGCAAACCCACAGGGATGGGCTACCTGGGTGTTTTTCTCCGTGGCCGATCTCCGAAAGGTTGGCCTGCGTTGCGACGTGTTGGTCTGTGACCTGGCGAAGAGAAAAGAAGAGGGTGAGTGGGCAGAGGACAGCGCCCCTGCCCTCCGGAATGTTCCTGCATTGTTGGCAAAGCCAACCAAACACCCAGAGGGCACCCTTGCACGCACCCTGTTTTTGTTTCTGCCTGTAAGGCCTTCCAGCCAATTCTTTCTTAGGCCGAGAATTCTGGCCAGCCGTGACCTCAAGGGGTGATGTCACTGCCATTGTGGCATCGTGGCCTATGCGCAGCCAAGCATGAGTTGCTGGGGGAACGTTGGGGCAGTTGGTATTTGGAACGGAGCACCCACCTTCGATGTAGGTTTCACAGGTACGATGTCAAGCCGGTGAGAAGACAGGATGCTGGGTCTAGTTTTAGGCCTCTGCTGAACCACAGAGTAGACTTGGGTGCTTTTCATACAGCCTAGGATAGGGGTGGGCTCTTTTATGACTCGTGGACTTCAACTCCCAGAATTCCTGAACCACCATGCTGAGGGGACAGGGAGAGGTTTCCAAGCTGAGCCATGGAGGCTCAGGAATTCTGGGAGTTGAAGTCCACGAGTCATAAAAGAGCCAAGGTTGCCTACCCCTTGTCTAGAACAGGAGGACTTAGGACAGGGGTAGGCAACCTTGGCTCTTTTATGACTCGTGGACTCCAATTCCCAGAATTCCTGAGCCAGCCTGGCTCAGCTTGGAAACCTCTCCCTGTCCCCTCAGCATGGCTGGCTCAGGAATTCTGGGAGTTGAAGTCCGCGAGTCATCAAAGGGCCAAGGTGGCCTACCCCTGGCCTAGGATCAGAGCGCTGGAAGGGACCTTGGAGGTCTTCTAGTCCAGAAGTCCCCAATCTTTTGGGCACCAGGGACCGGTTACGTGGAGAGAGGGTTTTCCGTGGACCGGTGGGTGCGTGGTTTTGTGTGCTGCCTGCTTCTCACAGATGGGGCTTTGCTTGTTTGTGCGGAGCAGTTGCTGGCATGCAGCGGACCGGTACCGGTCCACAGACCGGGGGTTGGGGACCCCTGTTCTAGTCCAATGGTTCTCAAACTTTTCTTCACCGTGAACCCCCTTTCCATCTGTTGTTTCTTGTCCTGCCTTCAGGTGCTTTGGAGAATAGCTTGACTCCCTCTTCTTTGGGGCAGCCCCTGAGATACTGGAAGACTGCTATCATGTCCCCCCTCGTCCTTCTCTTCATTAAACTAGACATCCCCAATTCCAGCAACCATTCATTATATGCTTTAGCCTCCAGTCCCCTGATCATCTTTGTTGCTCTTCTCTGTACTCTTTCTAGAGTCTCAACATCTTTTTTACATCGTGGTGACCAAAACTGGATACAGGATTCCAAGTGTGGCTTTACCAAGGCATTGTAAAGTGGTATTAACCCTTCACATGATCTTGATTCTGTCCGTCTGTTAATGCAGCCTAGCACTGTGTTGGCTTTTTTGGCAGCTGCAGCACACGGCTGGCTCCTATTTAAGGGATTGTCCACTAGGACTCCGAGGTCCCTCTCACAGTTGCTACTATTGAGCAAGGTACCCCCTATTCTATATCTGTGCATTTGGTTTTTCTTGCCTAAATGTTGAACCTTACTTTTTTCACCATTGAATTTTATTTTATTAGATAGCGCCCAGTGTTCAAGTCTGTCCAGATCCTCCTGTATCTTAAGCCTGTCTTCGGGAGTGTTGGCTATTCCTGCCAGCTTGGTGTCATCTGCAAATTTGATGCGTTCTTTGTGAACCTTCTGTGACATCACATCCCCCCCAGGAGTCTGCGGACCACAGGTTGAGAACCACTCCAACCCCTTGCTCAAGCAGGAGATCCTACACCACTGCAGCCAAATGGCTGTCTAGTCTCTTCTTTAAAAACTTCCAGTGTTGGAGCATTCACTGCTTCTGGAGGCAGGTAGTTCCCCTGGTTAATTGTTCTCCCTGTCAAGAAATTTCTTAGTTCTAGGTTGCTTCTCTCGATTAGTTTCCATCTGTTGCTTCTTGTCCTGCCTTCAGGTGCTTTGGAGGATAGGTTTGACCGCCCCCCTTCTTTGTGGCAACCCCTCAAATATTGGAAGACTGCTATCCTGTCCCCCCCTGGTCCTTCTTTTGATTAAACTAGCCCTACCCAATTCCTGCAACTGTTCTTCGTATGTTTTAGCCTCCAGCTCCCTAATTATCTTTGATGCTCTTCTCTGCACTCTTTCCAGAGTCTCAACATCTTTTTTATATCGTTGACGACCAGAACTGGATGCAGTATTTCAAGCGCGGCCTCACTAGTGCAGTATAGAGCGGTACTATCACTTCACGTGATAATCTCCATTCCAGGGCTGTTGCCGGGATAAAAATAGAGATCCTTGTGCACGTCACCTTGAGCTTCCGGCAGGAAAGCAAGATATAAACGCAACGAATCCAGGTTTGTATTTCCCCCAGAATTGCAACCCGTCGTAGCAGCCAGCTATGGAGGTTTATATCGTAATGATAACAGCTCATAATAAATACATTATATTGCATCAGTCTTTGGGGCAGCGTAATGCATAAAAGCTGTTCACATTGTTCAGTTAGCGTTTTGGTTCTCAAAACTGCTTCATTCTGAAGGCCAGCTTCATCTAATGGTGAAGGCACCAGGCTAGATACCGGGACTTCTAGTCCCAGCTTAGGCATAAAAGCTAACTGGGTGACTTTGGACCAATCACCAGGAGACAGTGAGTTCTAGTTCTGCCTTAAGCATGAAAGCTGACTGGGTGACTTTGGGCCAATCACCAGGAGACTGGGAGTTCTAGTCCCGCCTTAGACATGAAAGCTGACTGGGTGAATTTGGGCCAATCACCAGGAGACTGGGAGTTCTAGTCCCGCCTTAGACATGAAAGCTGACTGGGTGACTTTGGGCCAATCACCAGGAGATGGGGACTTCTAGTCCCGCCTTAGACATGAAAGGTGACTGGGTGAATTTGGGCCAATCACNATGCTCCAACACTGGAAGTTTTTAAGAAGAGACTGGACAGCCATTTGTCCGAAATGGTATAGGGTTTCCTGCCTGAGCAGGTGGTTGGACTAGATGACCTCCAAGGTCCCTTCCAACTTTATTATTATTATTATTATTATTATTATTATTATTATTATTATTATTATTATTATTATTATTATTATTATTATTATTATTAATTATTATTATTATTATTATTATTATTATTATTATTATTATTATTATTATTATTATTATTATTATTATTATTATTATTATTATTATTATTATCTTTGCAGAGGACCAGAAGAGATGAAGCCTGAGCTAATTCCATGGAACTACTTTAGTCAGGAAACAGACCTCGTTGTCCTCTTCCGAGGACTAGACCCGAAACCTCACGCTGGGACTACGTTTTGGAAAGTAGCCATCTTAGAAGAAGCTGAGACTTCTTTCAATGAAGGTTTAACCCTGGTTAGTCTAAGATCCGAACCTGTTGTCTTCAGCCAAACCTACTGGAAACGCCACAAGCGAAGCCGCGCCGATTCATGGGAAGCGCAAACCTGCAGGATGGGCTACCTGGGTGTTTTTTTCCGTGGCCGATCTCTGAAAGGTCGGCCTGCGTTGCGACGTGTTGGTCTGTGACCTGGCGAAGAGAAAAGAAGAGGGTGAGTGGGCAGAGGAGAGCGCCCCTGCCCTCCGGAATGTTCCTGCATTGTTGGCAAAGCCAACCGAACACCGTATCTGTCCCCAGAGGGCACACTTGCACGCACCCTGTTTTTGTTTCTGCCTGTAAGGCCTTCCAGCCAATTCTTTCATAGGCCGAGAATTCTGGCCAGCCGTGACCTCAAAGGGTGATGTCACTGCCATTGTGGCATTGTGGCCTATGCGCAGCCAAGCATGAGTTGCTGGGGGAACGTTGGGGCAGTTGGTATTTGGAACGGAGCACCCACCTTCGATGTAGGTTTCACAGGTACGATGTCAAGCCGATGAGAAGATAGGATGTTGGGTCTAGTTTTGAGCCTCTGCTCAACCAGAGTAGACTTGGGTGCTTTTCATACAGCCTAGGAGAGGGGTGGGCAACCTTGGCTCTTTTATGACTCGTGGACTTCAACTCCCAGAATTCCTGAGCCAGCCATGCTGAGGGGAACGGGAGAGTTTCCAAGCTGAGCCAGGCTGGCTCAGGAATTCTGGGAGTTGAAGTCCACGAGTCATGAGGGGGCCATAGTTCCCCCATGCTGGCTCAGGAATTCTGGGAGTTGAAGTCCACAAGTCATGAA
>NW_015389335.1:27901-31798 GCF_001527695.2 Protobothrops mucrosquamatus
CATGAAAGCTGACTGGGTGAATTTGGACCAATCACCAGGAGACTGGGAGTTCTAGTCCCGCCTTAGACATGAAAGCTGACTGGGTGAATTTGGGCCAATCACCAGGAGACTGGGAGTTCTAGTCCCGCCTTAGACATGAAAGCTGACTGGGTGAATTTGGGCCAATCACCAGGAGACGTTGTTCTAGTCTCACTTTAGGCATGAAAGCCAACTGGGTGACTTTGGGGCAATCACCAGGAGATGGTGGGTTCTAGTCTCGCCTTAGGCATGAAAGCTGAGTGGGTAACTTTGAGCCAATCACCGGGAAGTGGTGAGTTCTAGTCCTGCCTTAGGCATGAAAGCTGACTGGGTGGGTGAATTTGGGCCAATCACCAGGAGACTGGGAGTTCTAGTCTCGCCTTAGGCATGAAAGCCGACTGGGTGACTTTGGGTCAATCACCAGGAGACGGTGAGTTCTAGTCCCGCCTTAGGCATAAAATCGGACTGGGTGACCTTGGACCAGTCCCCAAGTCTCTCTCATAGTTGTGGGGCAGGGGGGGAAGGTGGAGGAAGAAGTATTTAGCTATATTCTCTCCCTGGAGTCATTTTAAGGACAATAAAGGCAAGCTATACCAAATCAATCAATAAATAGAAGTCGTAATTAGAAGGAATGAGAGGCCCGGGCATCTTGCAGTAATCACATTGTTGGTTGCAGGACTATTAGAAACCCACCCGAGTCTGCAAACAGAGGCCCACTATCCTTAGTAATTAAATAGTTTTATCTAATTTCAGCTGCTTCTCCAGCTGTTGCCAGGTTAAAGAAAACACTCTGGGAAGGAAGGCCACCTAGAGAAGCCAGGGAGTTGTACAAAGGGGGCAGGTTTTCGGCTTTGGAGGCTACCGAATTTGGCAACTGGTACCAAGTTCTGTTTTTTTGGGGGGGGTCTTTCATTTAGGAAAGTTTTCACATTCTCTCAAAACCGAAACACTCACCCATTATTATTATTATTATTTTTGGCACAAATTATTTCCCCCCTCCCCGAAAAGCTGCTGGAGTTTGATTCCCATTATTCTATACCAGGGGTCTCCAAACTTGGCAACTTGAAGACTGGTGGCTCAGGAATTCTGGGAGCTGAAGTCCACGAGTCATAAAAGAGCCAAGGTTGCCTACCCCTGGCCTAGACCTCTACACCACTCTGTGGTGCTTTACAACCCTCGCTAAGGGAGGGTTTACAAATGTCAGCATGTGTACCCCGACAATCTTGGGTCCTCATTTTACGGATCTTGGAAGGATGGGAGGCCGAGTCAACCTGGAACCGGGTCAGCATCGAACTGCTGTCAGTCATGGGAATTCTGCCTTCTAACCACTGCACTCTTGTTGTCAAATTTGGTCTACTCATCTATAGTTCAACTTCAACTCGATCCGAACGGCTCGCGCTGCGGGCAGAATCCGGCCCTTCCCGCAAGTAAACGACAGATGCTAGTAGCGTTTTGCTCCGAGAGCCATCGTCTTTTTATTTCAAGATAAAAGCCACTGCGTCGTCTTCCCCGTCCCGCCGCCGCCCGTCGTAAAACGAGGTTTCCCTCCCAACTGCCTGCTCCCACCTTCTCCGACAACAACGAGAGGGCAAACGACACGGGTGAAAACCACCCTCCCCTCTCAGACCCCCACCCCCACAGCAACACAACGCTACATTCTCAGGTATAGACTTAAAAAAACCAAAACCCCCAATCAAACAACCAGGGAAATGATTTCTCTCCCCCCCCTCCCTCCCCAATTGCTACATGCACTGGAATTGCCATGGAAAAGAAAAATAAGGCTGGCCCCTAGCCTTCCGGGCCGGCATCCATCTTCAGCGGAGATGGAAAGAGAGCAGAACGCCCCCCTTCTGCCCCAACTGTGCCCGCCCCCCCTCCCCATCCCTGCGTGGTGGCTCCCGTTCACCGGCTCCTTCGGGGCCCAGCACCGCCGGCAGGGCGCGTTTCCACGCTTGCGGAAAACCTCCCAGCGGGCTCTCAATCGGCTGCGCGGCTTCCGGGACCGCCAGGAGGGCTCAGATGAGTGACAAAGAGAGGGAAGAGGAGGGGCTTTATTCCACATTTCGGAGGAGAAGAGTACGGTGGCCCCAAGGGGGAGGGGGAGGGAGGGGGCTATAAACTGAAATAGTCGAGGCTGTTGTGGCGACAAAGGTTCGTGGTCCAGATGGCGTCTCCCCGGTTGGCGCTGAGCAGCATCTGCTGGAGTTCGTTGCTGACCCGGGAGNTCGGACAGGTTGTTGCCGCTCAGGTCCAGCTTCTTCAGGGCCGAGGTGTGGAGGCTTTGGGAAAGGTAGGCGAAGTCGTTGGGCAGCAGGTAGCAAAAGGCCAGCTCCAGGCTCTCCAGGGGGCTTCGCAGGTCCCTGCAGGTACAGCGAAAGAGAAGGCCGCTTAAGGACTGGCAGGGACCCCCCCCCTCTCCCCTCAGGCTATGCTCTACAGCAGGGCTTTTCAACCAGGGGTACGGGTATCACCTGTGGTACATTGGCACCTGGCAGGTGGTACGTGACCATCCTAGAAAAGTGGTAGCGGGGGAGGGGAATGAGCTGAACCGGTGGCAGCACCGCACAAGCCTGAGCGAGAGACGGCTGGAGCTGCAGGGCTGTCAGGGCTCAGCGGAAGCACCAGGATCGGTGCCGCTTTCCAGCTGATTGGTGCTTCTTCGGGCCTGTCAGGCTCAGCGGAAGCGCCAGGATCAGTGCCAGGATCCAGCTGGAGCTCGGCACTGATCCTGGGGCTTCTGCTGAGCCCAGAAGAAGCGCCGATCAGCTGGAATGTTGCAGCCTCTCCAGGGTCTTGTGATTTACATTCCGATGCTGGGCAACTGATTCATATTTATGACGGTCACAGTGTCCCAGGGTCATGTGAAGCGACCAAAACCTGCTGCAACCACCCAGCAGACGGGGGGAATAAAACCCAAACACCCCCCACCCCACGCCTGCTGCCAATCCTCAACAGAAATGCTGACAACAATGAAAACCTCGGACAGGAGGAAGAGCGCCGCCGGGTGGGCAGGCAGGGGTCTTGCTCGGCTGTGGCTTGAGGGGCCCTTTTTTCAGTGCCATTGTAACTTCTAAGAGTCACTAAGCGAACTGTTGTAAGTCGAGGACTACCTGTACTTTATCACTTTTTTCCTTTTTTTTTTTTTTTTTGTTCATCAAGTTTTTGACACCTTGCTAGGCGACTGATGGTACTCGGATGTTGCCATATCCTAAAAGTGGCACAATGGGTGGGAAGGTTGAAAAGCCCTGGACTACAGCCCCCCCTGCCCTCCTCAGGCTGGGACACCCAGAGCTCTACGGCGGTTTCTGGAGGAGAAGCACCCTTGCACCCAAGGAGGCACGGCCAAGAGTCACGGCCAAGATCGGTTATTTATTATTCAATGTATTGACCGCCCATCTTACTGCAGATTAAGTCTGGGCGGCTTACAATATTAAAAGCGTACGATTTAAAAATAAAAACTTAGATGCCATATGATCTAAGTAATACAAAAAGACATTCAACCCTAACTAATAAAATGAAAATAAAATTTTAAAAAAGGATGCAAAACGAAATGTACCGTATTTATTGGCGTATAACACGCACAGGCGTATAACACGCACCTTCATTTTAAGGGAAATTTCAGGAAAAAAACTTAAAGGTGGGGCCTGGCGGCGGAGAGCTTGGCGGCAGCGGCAGCAGGAGGATGGGGAAGGGGCAAGGTTGCCCGGGCCAAGGTGGGGCCGGGTGGCGAAGGGCCGCGGCTGCCCGGGCCGAGGTGGGGCCGGGCGGCGGAGAGCTTGGCGGTGGCGGCAGCGGGAGGATGGGGAAGGGGCGCGTCTGCCCGGGCGGCGAAGGGCCGCGGCTGCCCGGGCCGAGATGGGGCCGGGCGGCGGAGAGCTT
>NW_015389335.1:34800-36280 GCF_001527695.2 Protobothrops mucrosquamatus
GGCACCCTGAAAATTACAATTCAAAACATGCCCTGAAGGTCTCTGGGGCTTCGTTCAAGGTTTCAAGGGCCGCACTTATGCCAAGGCCTGAGATTGTAGAAGAACAGAATCGGAAGGGACCTTAGAGGTCTTCTAGTCCAACCCCCTGCTCAGGCAGAAAACCCTCTACCATTCCAGACCAGTGGTTGACCAGTCTCTTCTTAAAAACTTCCAGTGTTGCAGAAGGGAGGGAGGAAGGAAGGAAGGAAGGAAGGACAAGAAGCAACGGATGGAAACTAACCAAGGAGAGAAGCAACCTAGAACTAAGGAGAAACTTCCTGACAGTGAGGACAATTAACCAGGGGAACCACCTGCCTCCAGAAGCGGTGAATGCTCCAACACTGGAAGTTTTTAAGAAGAGACTGGACAGCCATTTGTCTGGAATGGTATAGGGTCTCCTGCCTGAGCAGGGGGTTGGACTAGAAGACCTCCAAGGTCCCTTCCAACTTTATTGTTGTTGTTATTATTATTATTATGATTATTATTATTAAGGAAGGAAAAAGGAAAAAGAATAACAGAGCTGGAAGGGACCTTGGAGGTCATCTAGTCCAACCCTTCTCTGGTTAATTGTTCAAGCTTGTGCGCCACCCACTTAATGGGTCTTTTAAGAAGTGAAAGGCAGCACAGAATTAAACAAACACAAAGCGAGGCAAAAGTACACATTAAGCCCACAAACCCACATGGCATCCAACAAACTCGAACCCTTTTCCTTTTTCACGTTATCCTACGCTTTTTCCCCGTCCTCTTCTCCTTCCCTATTTTCCTACGTTTCTCCTTTTTGTTCGTATTTTACGTTTTGACAAATTAATAATAATAATAAAAAAAAAAACAATTATCGGAGAGGGGGACAAAATAGATAGATAGACTTACATGGGAACTCAAGGACAAAAGTGAAACCAAGTACTATAAAATCTGGGAACACTTTTATGATTGGATAGACAATAAGAGGGCAGCCAAGACAAATGTATAGCGGTAGAATAAAATATAGATTATAGACAAATGTATATTTAAAAGATAAATAGATATATAGAAATAAGGGGGAAAGTGTTAATAGTATATTATAAATGGTGAGCAAAGCTCAAAAACTATATGTCTATATGAGTACTAATACTATTGTAAAATATTGGAAGATGTATGGAACCAGTGACGTCATATCTATGTCCAATGTGTTTTTAATTTTGTATTATTAATAAAAATTTATATATATAAAAAAAACAATTATCGGAGAGGGGGGAAGGAGGGAAGAGACAGGCGGCAAATAAATCTGAGTTTCTGAATCGGAGTGTGGCCGCTTTTGCTCGAATGAGGAAACCGGCCCTCCCCTTCTCCGCCCCGTGGGCAGCCCCGTTCCCTTACCCCGCTCCCCACCCCGCCCTGTGGGCAGCCCCGTTCCCTTACCCCGCCCCGTGGGCAGCCCCGTTCCCTTACCCCGCTCCCCACC
>NW_015389335.1:38608-64529 GCF_001527695.2 Protobothrops mucrosquamatus
AGCGCAGGTCCACCTGCCGGACCCCGGCCGGGTCCAGGAACTCCAGCAGCCCCACCGTGCTGGCGATGGAGAGCTCTTCCGCCCGGAAGTCCCGGCAGCGCAGGCGCAGGGCGTTGTTGCTGTTGATCTGCAGGGCGTCCTTCAGCACCACGTAGGAGGTGCTGTTGACAAAAAGGTCCACCCAGACGTCCACGGAAACAGGCTGGGGCGCCGGCACGGCCACCGAGCTGCTGTAGGGGCCCTTCCTGCGCTTGGAGGAGCGCTTCAAGCACTTGCTCTGCTGCTTGGAGACGTCCAGGCAGGCCTTGGCCAGCGTGACCGTCCTGGACCACAGGCTCATGCTCTCCGGGCCCTGCCCTTCGTCCTGCAGGCCCGTCATGTCCAGGATCTGCAAGCGCTGCCCCTTGCTGCAAAAGGGAAAGCCGTTAAAGCAGGAGGAGGAGGAGGAGGAGGAGCTGTGGGGTCCTTGGTGCTTTCTGAACTTGGTGGTTTTCTTCCAGATGTTTCATGGCCCAACTAGGTAACATCATCAGTGCTAGAAGGGAGTGGGGTTTGCAGCGAGGAGGAGGAGGAGGAGGAGGACTGTGGGGTCCTTTATGCTCTCAGAACTTGGTGGTTTTCTTGCAGACCTTTCATGACCCAACTAGGGAACATCATCAATGCTAGAAGGGAGTGGGGTATGCAGGGAGAAGGAGGAGGAGGAGGACTGTGGGGTCCTTGGTGCTCTCTGAACTTGGTTGTTTTTTTCCAGACATTTCATGACCCAACTAGGTAACATCATCAGTGCTAGAAGGGAGTGGGGTTTGCAGGGAGGAGGAGGAGGAGGAGGAGGAGGAGGAGGAGATGGAGGAGGAGGAGGAGGAGAAGGACAACTGTGGGGTCCTTGGTGCTCTCTGGGCTTGGTGGTTTTCTTCCAGACGTTTCATGACCCAACTAGGTAACATCATCAGTGCTAGAAGGGAGTGGGGTTTGCAGGGAGGAGGAGGAGGAGGAGGAGAGGGAGGAGGAGGAGAGGAGGACGACGACGACTGTGGGGCCTTGGAGGTGTCTGAGCTTAGTCATTTGCTTGCAGACATTTCATTAAAACTAGCTGACCTCATCTGTACTATAATGAAGAAACCTCCCTCCCTTCTAACACTGATGAGGTTATCTAGTTGGGTCATGAAACGTCAGCAGAGCTTAGCTGACTCAGGAATTCTGGGAGTTGAAGTCCACGAGTCATAAAAGAGCCGAGCTTGCCTACCCCTGGTCTATACATATGTTGTATAGAGTATGTTTTAAATGTGTGTTATGTATGTGTACACTGGAGAGCAAGCAACTAAATTTCATTTTTAATGTGTGCCGTTGTGCCCACGGTAAAGAAAATGACAATAAAGGTTATCTAATCTAGAAAAAAAAATCTTATCTAATCTAAACGCCTCCATCTGGCTGACAGTCTTAACTGTGGCTTATTTCGGGGCGCAGGGCTTATATTACGGGCGTCCTGAAAAAAAATCACGCTAGGGTTTATTTTCCTGGCTGGGCCTTATTTTCAGGGAAATACGGTATCTGTAATTACTCTAGCTGATCACCGAGTGGGCTGACCTGCCTTCCTAGAGGTCACCCTTTGCCCAAGCCTTAAATAATAGGTGTTCTGATGGGACTAGGAAGAAAATAGGATTCCATTGTGTTCACGGTGATCTTTACTAAAATTATTCCGGGGTCCCTGGAAGAAATGTGTTGGTAAGGCCACGCTTGGAATCCTGCATCCAGTTTTGGTCACTGCGATGTAAAAAAGATGTTGAGAATTTAGAAAGAGTACAGAGAAGAGCAACAAAGATGATCAGGGGACTGGAGGCTAAAACATATAAGGAAAGGCTGCTGGAACTGGGTATGTCTAGTTTAACGAAGAGAAGGACGAGGGGGGACAGGATAGCAGCGTTCCAGGATTTGTGGGGCTGCCCCAAAGAAGAGGGAGTCAAGCTCTTCTCCAAAGACACCTGAAGGCAGGAGAAGAAGCAAAGGGGGGAAACTCACCAAGGAGAGAAGCAACCTAGAACTAAGGAGAAACTTCCTGAAAATGAGGACAATTAACCAGTGGAACCACCTGTCTCCAGAAGCGGTGAATGCTCCAACACTGGAAGTTTTTTAGAAGAGACTGGACAGCCATTTGTCCGAAATGGTATAGGGTTTCCTGCCTGAGCAGGGGGTTGGACTAGATGACCTTCAAGGTCCCTTCCAACTTTACTATTATTATTATTATTATTATTAAATGGCTTTACTCCTGGATTGCCTTATTGCAGGGGTGTCAAATTCAATTTCATTGAGGGCCGCATCAGCATTGCGGTTGCCCTCAGGGGGCCGGGTGGGTGTGGCCAGGGTGGGTGTGGCCTACTGGGTGGGCGTGGATGGAGTAGGTGTGGCCTACTGGGTGGGCGTGGCCAGCTCTACATCGTTCACGTCAAGGGGGCCTGTGGGGGGCCTGGGCAGGAGTGGGACAGATCTGAGGGTCTCTGGCAGAAGGGGGTGGGACCGGGGCAAGCGCCAAGGCAGGGTCCACTGGAGGAGCCTCACCGTTCCTCTCAGGCCGTGCAGGGGGGGCTGGATGGTGACGCGGGCTGCCCGGAGCCCTGGGCAGCAGAGGTCAAATGCCCAGCCTGGCCCTCGAGCACCCGTGGCACCAAGCCCAGCCCCACTTCCCCAAGGGGGTGTCCAGCTGCACTTACCTCCTCCTCAAGGCTGCTGCTGCTGTGACTGCTCTCCTTAGCCAGGTTGCTCATGATGGGTACGAGGGCAAAGTCAGAGGGAGGCCCATTCCCTCTCCATGGGAGGAGACCCAGCTTTGTATCCAAAGCTTCCTTAGCAATAGGATGCGAGACCCCCAGGATAAGCCAGGAGGATGGGGGCAAGGGGATGGCGAAAGGGCAGCACTAAAGTAGGACTTCCCTGAGACCCTCCCTCTCCTTCTTTCCTTCTTTCCTTTCTTCCTCCCTAAGTACAGAGTGGTGGGAAAATATTTGAGATGAGGGAGGGAGAAAAACAGGCCAGGGCCAAGGCAGAGGGGGCCGTTCCCTCACTGTTTCCAGAATGGCTTCGCGGGCCACATGAAACCACTTTGCGGGCCTTCTCCGGCCCCCCGGGCCTTGGGTTTGACATGTCTGCCTTATTGGGTACCGTTTTGGTCTTCTCAGCCTCTTTAGGGCAAAGAATCCAGGGCAGCCACTGGGCAAATAAAATGAACATCAGGCAGGTGAGTCCAACCTTTATCTTCACAGGCAAAGGCTTTGACACCGTGTGTAGGAATCACAAGCAATGAGAAATGGCTTTCCAGATAGATAAGAGAGGGTCAGGGTCTTAAAAAGGCTGGAGTGAAGTTTTAAGTGTGTGATAGAATGACAACTGATAACGAAGGAGCCAGGTGAGAAGCACCACAAATTAGAAATTTTGGTTTTTAACACCACAACATTTCTGTTTCTAAGCAAGACAGTGAATGCCCCGTTTTGTGACCTTTCCTGCCACAATTGTTAAGTGAATCTGTTGTTGTTCACTTTGTACAGGCAGTCCTTGACTTACATCCATTCGTTTGGTGATCGTTCGAAGTCACAACAGCACTGAAAAAAATGACTTATGATCGTTTTTACACGTATGACCGTTTTTCACACTTACGACCATTGCGACATCCCCGGGGTCACGTGATCTAAATTCAGGAGCTTGGCAACTGCCTCTTATTGACGACGGTCGCAGTGTGTCCCAGGTGTGTGTGTGTGTGTGTATGTGTGTCACTTGATCCCCTTTTGCGACCCTATGACAAGCACAGTCAATGGGGAAGCCAGATTCACTTAAAAACTGGGTTATTAACAACTGCAATGATTCACTTAAGAACGGTGGCAGCAAAGGTCATAAAATGGGGCAAAATTCACTTAACAAAAGCCTCACCAAGCGTCAGAAATCTGGGGCTGAATTGTGGTAGTAAGTCACCGGTCATAACTAGGAATCGTTTTCCAAGCATCCGAATTTCGATCGCCGTGACCGTGAAGAGGCTGCAACGGTTGTTAAGTGCGAAAAACGATCCTGTCATTTTTTTGTGCCTTTGTGACGAACTGAACTGGCGTTAAGCCAAGGACCACCTGTCTTTTTCTGGCCTCGGTGGAGAAGCACGTTCTGTATCCACCAACCCTTCCCTTATGGCAGTGGTGGCGAACCTATGGCACGTGTGCCAA
This sequence comes from Protobothrops mucrosquamatus, assembly GCF_001527695.2. Lineage (NCBI taxonomy): Eukaryota > Metazoa > Chordata > Lepidosauria > Squamata > Viperidae > Protobothrops > Protobothrops mucrosquamatus. The sequence goes on from NW_015389335.1 coordinate 42,808, forward strand.
AGGCAGCACTCAGAGCCCTCCCTGTGGGCACATGCACCATGCCCCGGAGATGGCAACCGTCCCTCTTCAAGCAGCCGCCCACTAACTCGCCGAGGTCCCACGTGGCCGGATGTATCCCAGCATGGCTAGTTTCCCTCCCCCCTTCCCATCCCTCCTGGCCTCGCATGCTCTCCTTTTCCCGGGCACGACCCACTGCATCGCCTCCTTAGCTGTCGGCAGGCCCGCCAGCTCAGAGGCGGCTTCTCTGAACTACTGGCGGCGGGCTGCGGAGCCCCAGAGTGCGCCGGTCGAGGTGCCGATAGGCTGTGGCTGCTGACGGACACTGTCGACCCCCATGCGCTCGCTGGCCTGTGTGTGGGGGCCGATGGTATCAGGCAGCAGCCGCCTCGGCCCCTGCCTCGCCTTGCCCTGCGACAATGGCACCCCCGCCCTGCCTCGCCTCACCCCGCAGGACGAGCCTCCTGCCCACCGCCCCATCTGCCAGAGACCCCCTAGATCTCCCCCAACCCTCACAGATGTCCCTCCCCACGAGCAACATCAAGGTGACCACGCCTACCTTGGCCATACCCACCCAGTCTACCATGACCACCACAGCCACGACCACCCAGTGGGCCACCCCCACCTGGCACCCGGCGATTAAATGTGGGTTTTGGGTGGCCGTTTGGGCACTCGGTCTCTACAAGGTTGGCCATCACTGCCTTATGGAGACCAAAGAACAAAGGGGAGCATGTTACCTCTTAGTACGATTTCGATCCTCCAGCATCTTCATGAGGTACGTCACCACCCCCAAGATAATGGCCTGGATGCACAGCTTGTTGGGCTTCTCCCGGATCAGGGCCCGTTCGCAATGCTGGCATTTGCGCAGGAGTTTCTGGAAACTGAGGACGTGGAAGGGCCAGGTCTGCACTAACTGCTGGAGCGACGGAGTTCTCTTATCCATGAAGGCGGCCTTGAACAGCACGGGGTACAGCTCCTTGGGGAGGAAGCCCAGGGCATCTTGCAGAGTTGTGTAATGGGAGACAACTTTCTGGGCACAGAGGAAGACCAGGGAATACATGGCGGCAACCGGCCAGGCAGCGAGCCAGAGGGACGCTAGGGAAAAGAATAATATTACTAGGTATTTTTTTCTCTCTCCAGTCTACCTCGAAAAACATCCATTTTCAAACCTTCCTAGCGACTCCAGTTTCAAAAAAAAAATGTAATGAGAAATGGAGATACAAAATGCACATTGTAAACAAAAAAAAACCCCACAACGTTCCTGCAAAGAATTCACAGAGAAAGGGTCACCCTATTGTCCAAACCACCTGAGAGCGGGACAAGAAATAAGGGAGGGAAACTAATCGAGGAGAGAACCAACCTGGACCAAAGAGAAATTTTCTGAGAGTGAGAACAATCAATCAGTGGAACAGAAGTTGCCTCCAGAAGTTGTGGGTGCTCCAACACTGGAGGTTTTCAAGAAGAGACTGGACAGTCACTTGTTTGAAATGGTATAGGGTCTCCTGCTTGAGCAGGGGGTTGGACTAGAAGACCTCCAAGGTCCCTTCCAACCCTGTTATTCTATGTTCTAAGGAAGGGGGTCTTCAAACTTGGCCCTTTGATGACTTGTGGACTTCAACTCCCAGAATTCCTCAGCCAGGCACGCGTGCCTGGCTGAGGAATTCTGGGAGTTGAAATCCACAAGTCATCAAAGGGCCAAGTTTGAAGACCCCTGTCTTAAAGCATCCTGGCTGAGGAATTCTGGGAGTTGAAGTCCCCAAGTCATCAAAGGGCCAAGTTTGAAGACCCCTGTCTTAAAGCATCCTGGCTGAGGAATTCTGGGAGTTGAAGTCCCCAAGTCATCAAAGGGCCAAGTTTGAAGACCCCTGTCTTAAAGCATCCTGGCTGAGGAATTCTGGGAGTTGAAGTCCACAAGTCATCAAAGGGCCAAGTTTGAAGACCCCTGTTCTAAGGTAACAGCTATTATTTGTCAATTCCAGCCCAAAACCCACAACAACTTACGGTACCTTAAAAACTAGTAAATGGGTTATTACGTCAGTTTTTAGGATTACTCTTTACTTCATCAAATATGTGGATCCAACCCAAAGTTCTGCAGCCTGCGAAAGTCTAGACTGAAGGATCAGATTAATGTCAGGCACGAAAGACCAAGTCCACGGCGAAGGTCCAATTAAACCGACTTATTGCTAAGCAGCACACAGGGATCTTGTCAACTAATGGGGGGTACCTGCTGAAGTGAGATAATGGTCAATAGCACTGAAGGAAGGTGGGCTTTAGTCTGCTTACGGCTACGTAGGATTCTAGGCTGATTCCTCTTTAGACTCCGCCTCCAGGTTCTGCCACTCCTTCTCCTACAGTTAGGGACAGATTGTCATGGAGAACATCTATGTGCACACTAAGAGTTGACAGTGATTTGATGGCACATAAACAATAAATCAATCAATCTTGAAAGGGTCACAAGCCTCACTCTTGTTAGAGTTAAGAAAGGTCTTCACCCGGCATTTCAATCACAAAATCACGTGAAGTGTTAATACCACTTTACAAGGGCTTGGTAAGGCCACACGTGGAATACTGCATCCAGTTTTGGTCACCACGATGTAAAAACGATGTTGAGACTCTGGAAAGAGGGCAGAGAAGAGCAACAAAGATGATCAGGGGACTGGAGGCTAAAACATATAAGGAAAGGTTGCTGGAACTGGGTATGTCTAGTTTAACGAAAAGAAGGACGAGGGGGGACATGATAGCAGTCTTCCAATCTCTCAGGGGCTGCCCCAAAGAAGAGGCAGTCAAGCTATTCTCCAAAGCCCCTGAAGGCAGGACAAGAAGCAACGGATGGAAACTAATCAAGGAGAGAAGCAAACTGGAACTAAGGAGAAACTTCCTGACAGTTAGAACAATTAACCAGTGGAACAACCTGCCTCCAGAAGTGGTGAATGCTCCAACACTGGAAGTTTTTAAGAAGAGACTGGACAGCCATTTGTCCGAAATTGTGTAGGGTTTCCTGCCTGAGCAGGGGGTTGGACTAGATGACCTCCAAGGTCCCTTCCAACTTTATTATTATTATTGTTGTTGTACTAAGAGGATGCTCCTTCTGGGAGAGGGCAGGTTGGGCAATATACTGGAGATCTTTAAGAAAAGACTAGACAATCACCTGTCTGAGATGGTGTAGGTTCTCCTGCTTAAGCAGGGGGGGGGGGGCTGGACTAGAAGACCTCCAAGGTCCCTTCCAACTTCTATTCTATTCTACCTCTTATTCTTACCTAAGAGAAAGCTCTATTCAACCAATGGAGCTTACTTTGGAATGCCACAGGTTTAATATGTAAAACATATTAAATTTTACCAAAGATTCTTCAACAAGCCGAAATGCAACCTTACCATCAGGAAACGAGGACAATCATTTTATAAAGCATTGTCACTGCGTTGAACTGCTAGTCTTAATTGGGAAGAGCAAAAAAAGGCCTCTATTCAATTCTTCTCTTTCCTTTTATTTCTACCTCTTTCGCCTTGGTGGTGAAATAGACTCCAGCTACCAGTCAGAAGACATGAGGGAAAACTCTTGAATTTCACAACGCATGTACAGACTTAGCCATAGTTTTCCAACTGGGAGACTGTGACCATCCAAGACTAGGCCAAGTTCAAACATGCTACGGAATTTCTAGAAGCCTGGCATTCTGATAAATTAACCACCAAGAGATACATAGACACAAACAATATTGACGTACTATGTAAAAGGGATTATGGACAAGCAAAAAAAAAAAAATGGGACAAAAAGACCAAAATAGCTCCCAACCAGCATTTATATGAGCATCAAGATTAACAATTTATATGAGCATCAAGATTAACAATCAAGGAGGAAACAATACCCCAGTTAAGGAACGACCAAGGCTGGCAAACAAGCTAATAATAAACAGCCTAATCAAAGAAATACCAATACTGACAGGGCAAGCCAGTAGCATATAAACTGAAAGCAAACCCCACTTCTTACTGGCACTGATGATGTTACCTAGATGGGTCATGAAACGTCCGGAGGAAAGCAACCAAGCTCAGAGAGCACCAAGGATCCCACAGTCCTCCTCCTTTTTCTTTTTCTCTTCTCCTCCCCTTCTTCCTCTTCCTCTTCCTCCTCACCCTCCTCTCCTGCTTCCTCCCTCCATTCTGCAACCCCCCCTTCTAGCATTGATGATGCTACCTAGTTGGGTCATGAAATGTCTGCAAGAAAACCACCAAGCTCAGAGAGCACCAGGAGAGAGAACCCTCAGTTCTCCTCCTCCTTCTCCAGCCCCACTGCCTTCTAGCACTGATGATGTTACCTAGTTGGGTCATGAGACGTCCGGAGGAAAGCAACCAGAGAACACCAGGGACACCTCACAGAAGAGCTGTTGTATATTTCCCTACCCTGATTAATAAGCTGGAATCTCTTCTTAGTTTAACTTGTAGCTGGAGAGCACTCTATGGGTGAAAGAAAGAAGAAAGAAAGAAAGAAAGAAAGAAAGAAAGAAAGAAAGAAAGAAAGAAAGAAAGAAAGAAAGAAAGAAAGAAAGAAAGAAAGAAAGAAAGAAAGAAGTCCAAGTTTCTACATGCATTCACTCACCACAACTGAGGGCTCTATAGACCCACCCCCAATTACAGTGAATCTACCCAGCTACAGACCCCACCAAGCTGAAGGGTCTGCTTCTGGATGATGCTTTACTCTCTCCCCCTGCCCAACCCACAAAAAATATGCAACGCTCTGGGGATCTGGAAATTGGAGACTTAAGGAATATTTTTAACAAAAGAAACATTCAGAGATACAGCCATATCCCGTGAAGCCGCACAACAGCAGATCACATCAAATCCTTAAAAAACCATGGACACCCCTTGATGGATGTAAAACTGAGCAGGATTTCGATACTGAATGCTTTTGCCAGCAATTTCAAGACACCATCATCAGTGAAAAAAGAATCCTTATGAAACAATCTCAGCAGAGCAGAAACAAATTGCCATCCAAGGACTCAAGAGAATAACAATGACATCATAATCAAACAAGCCGAGGGCAAGCAACTTTGCCCAGATCTTAGGCCATTACACTCCCATAAGAGGCACCGCAGACTTCTTAAAGATCAAAATCTACTGACAACTCCTACGAGACCATCATTTAGCCACCGTGGATATGCCATGCAATAACTTGGGGTGACTATCATTTAGCCACCATGGATATGCCATACAATAACTTGGGGTGACGTGATAGCAGTCTTCCAGTATTTGAGGGGCTTCTGCAAAGAGGAGGGGGACAACCTATCCTCCAAAGCACCTGAAGGCAGGATAAAAAGCAACGGATGGAAACTAACCAAGGAGAGAAGCAATCTAGAACTAAGGAGAAATTTCCTGACAGTTAGAACAATTAACCAGTGGAACAACCTGCCTCCAGAAGTTGTGAATGCTCCAAAATTGGAGGTTTTTAAAGAGACTGGACAACTGTTTGTCTGAAATGCCTAAGCAGGGGGTTGGACTAGGAGACCTCCAAGGTCCCTTCCAACTCTGTTATTCTGTTAACATTCTCACACATATAGGCTTCAAGCTGTGAGGAGCATCATTAATGTCAACACAATATGCCTTCTGTGAGTTTGTACTCACCAATATGAGCTTGTATTGTGACTGAGTTTCTACTTGCTGATGAGAACTACTTCATTGTTAAGAATTTTGATTATAACAGTAACATCTAATTCAAAGCAAACTTGAAGGAATCATCATAAGTATAAACAAAGTTAGTGTTTATACTCTCTAAAGTTGCATTTATTTTTCATTTATCTATAAACAAATCCATAAAACGACTTTTCAGTCCTGGTGCCAGCAGAAAGTTTAAAAAGTGTAACCAGAAGTAATAACATATTTTATCTTGATCAAATAAACTAACTTTATATTCCTCCCTTTTATTTCTTTTATTCTTAATATTTTATTTGTTGACAAATATTGTCGTAGGATTTTTATTTCTCTTCATTTCGTCTTTGTCCCATCGCACAGAGCATTCCAAGGCCTTAACAAGCCTCGGTTGAAAACCCACTAGGAAAAAATTACTTAGGTCAATTATGCTTGGCCTGTCGGCTATAAACCTCTGGTTGTCCACAGCTCCACTGATGGAATTAAATCAGCCATTCAGAAGACGGACCTACCCAGCCAGTGAGACCTATCAACAGAGCCAGATCTATTCCTAGAGGGGACCTATTAAAAGACAGACCACAGGAACACAATAACCTAACACCACTATTCACACCTCCAATTCACAGCCTGAGACATTCAAATGCATTATTAATAGGCTGCAACCATGCCAGACACAGCCAGCCAGCAAGCCAACCTTAAGGGGATCCTCACAGGAAAGAAGAAAATAATGCTGGCTGTGGAATTCTGGGAGTTGAAGTCCACATGCCTTAAAATTGTCAAGGTTGAGAAACACTGCTTATATGTGAGTTTGAGTTTTCTGTCTCAAATCGCAGCCAAACTTAAATGCCTAAATCACTTGCTTTTCAAATGAAAAATGACCCTAAGAATGGTTCCATCAAAGCCTATGCAAAAGAACAGAACAAAAAGTCTGGCACTGGTTCCTGGGGTAGGCAACCTTGGCTCTTTTATGACTTGTGGACTTCAATACCCAGAATTCAATACCCATGCTGGCTCAGGAATTCTGGGAGTTGAAGTCCACAAGTCATAAAAGAGCCAAGGTTGCCTACCCGAGGGATTCTGGCCCAAGCCCTTTCCCAACGTTTGGTACAAAGGAACAGCTCTACAGAAAACAGAAAAATGCCCACTGAATATGCTGGATTCGCTTAACAGCCATGTGATTCACTTAACAACTGCACTGACTTACAAAAGTAAAAACTATGGGTAGTCCTCGATTTTTGACAATGACCATTCAGCCCAAAACGTATGTTGCTAAAAGTGAGAAATTTGTTGAGTTTTGCCCTTTTACGATTTTTCTTGCCACGGTTTATTAAGTGAATCACTGCAGTTGTTAAATTAGCCACACGGTTATTAAGTGAATCTGACTTCCCCATTGACTTTGCTTGTCAGGTCGTAAATGGTGATCACGTGACCCCCCCCCCCAGGGCACTGTGAACGTCATAAATGTGAGTCAGCTACCAAGCATCCGAATTTTGATCACGTGACCACAGGGATGCTGCAACGGGCCTAAGTGTGAGAAACGATCACAGGTCACTTTTTCCCAGCGCTGTTGTAACTTCAAATCGCCACTAAACAAATGGTTTACAACATTTCATTTAGTGACTGAAGTTACAACAGCACTGAAAAAGGTTTTCACACTTACAACAGTTGCAGCATTCCCATGGTCACGTGATCAAAATTCACACGCTTGGCAACTGGCATGGACTTACGACGGTTGGAGTGTCCCGGGGTCATGTTTGCAATCTTCTGACAAGCCAAGTCAATGGGAAGCCAGATTCGCTTAATGACCCTGTTAAGAAGTTCGAGGACTCTCTATATACGCTTCAGTTTTCTGCCAAACGTAGTATGAAGGAGCATTTAAACGACGGACAATGTGGTGGCAAAATAAGGCACAACCCACGGAGCAGATATGACGCTTCTCCCTCTATGAGGGAGATGGGCAGTTTAAAAAGAAAAGTGATTAAAAAATAAACTAAAATTAAAATTAAAATAATAATAATAATAATAAAACCACCCTAGAAATAAACTTGCAAGGAACCAAATCCTGCAAGTGAGGAGGAAAAAGCCAGACAGATTTTTGCACCCCTTTCCCAACTTAATAATGATAATAATAATAAAGTTGGAAGGGACCTTGGAGGTCATCTAGTCCAACCCCCTGCTCAGGCAGGGAACCCTATACCATTTTGGACAAATGGCTGTCCAGTCTCTTCTTAAAAACTTCCAGTGTTGGAGAAGGGAGAGAGGGAGGGAGGGAGGATAACAGAGTTGGAAGGGACCTTGGAGGTCATCTAGTCCAACCCCCTGCTCAGGCAGGAAACCCTATACCATTTCAGACAAATGGCTGTCCAGTCTCTTCTTAAAAACTCCCAGTGTTGGAGCATTCACAGCTTCTGGAGGCAGGTGGTTCCACTGGTTAACTGTCCTCATTTTCAGGAAGTTTCTCCTTAGTTCTAGGTTGCAATGAAATATTTATGTGCGAGTAGGCGGCAATATAAATTTAATAAATAAATAAACAAATAAATTAAATAAATAAGTTTTATAAACAAACGAACCATATAAATTTTATAAATAAATCATATAAATTTTATAAATAAACCATATAAATTTTATAAACCATATACATTTTATAAACGACACAAACTTTATAAATAAACAATACACATTTTATAAACATATACATTTTACCAATCCACATACATTTTATAAACCACGTAAACTTTATAAATAAATAAATAAAAATGAATTTTATAAATAAATAAATAAATTTAAATGGGGGGTGTTGTTTTTTTTTAAAACGGCCTCTCCTGATGACCCGCCCATCGCCCCCCTCCCCTCCAAGAGGACCCCCTGAGGGAGCCTAATTTTCCCTCAGCATCCCTCCCCAATTATTGGGCGCCCCCCCGGAAAGCCCCCTAAAGATGAAAGGGGGCTCCTGGGGGGCAGGAAGATCGGCGGGGGGGGGCTTCCCAAGAGGCCTAGATTCCCGCCCACAGATGGACCCGGACTAACGGCCTCCTTCTCCCCCCCCCCCGCAGGCAGGGCCCGAGAAAAATCCCCTCAGCAACAGCTACCGGGGATCGGGGCCTTGCCCGCTCCGGGCCTCCCTTCCCCCACGCTCCTCAGATCCTGAAGGGGGTCTCCATGGCAACGGCGCCCGCCGAGGCCCGCGAAACGCCCCTCCGCCCTTACCCGCGTCTCGCTCCGTCTGGCCCGCGCTTTTCCCCGTAGCCCGCCTCCCCCCCCCGCGCGACTCAGACCGGACGAGCGGTCCCTCGGCGGCCTCCGTACTTCGCTGCGCACGCGCAGACGGCGTCCCCGCCTCCCGGGCCCCGTTTCCAGGGGCGCCCAGCACGGGGAGGAGAGCGCTGATTGGCTAAGCGAGGGCCATTCTCTTTCCTATTGGTCGGCGCTTCGGGAATCGCGCGGGAGCGGCAAATCCTGTCAGGCTGGGCGCGGGAGATCCGCAGCGGCCTCGGACGGCGGGCTTTCCTGTAGGTTTATCCGGCGGGGAAGGCGGGGGACCCGGCTTCTTTTTCTTCCTCCTCCTCTTCCTCGCGTGTTACCCTCCTTGGGGAGGCCCTGGCCCAGGCAAGCCAGGGGCAGGCACGATTTCGTAAGGGGCGGAGGAGGGGGGGCGCAGCGTCCCAATCCTGGAATAAGAGAGAGATTTGGGAGCCGGTTTTTGCACAATTCTTCCGTGCGGAGGTGGGGGCAGCGCCCGGGACCCCCCTCCAGCCCCCTCACAGCGCCCCCCCGTCCCATTGGGCGGCCTTTGGGGGCCCAAGTCCACTGCTGAAAAGCGATGGGGGGGGTCTCACATTTATATATTTATGTGTGTGTGTGTGTGTGTGTGTGTGTACGTGTATATATGTGTGTGTATATATGTGTATGTATATGTATGTTTGTGTATATGTATATGTATATATTTGTGTATGTGTGTGTATATATGTAATAATAATAATAATAATAATAATAATAATAATAATAATAATAAAGTTGGAAGGGACCTTGGAGGTCATCTAGTCCAACCCCCTGCTCAAGCAGGAAACCCTAGACCATTTCAGACAAATGGCTGTCCAGTCTCTTCTTAAAAACTTCCAGTGTTGGACTATTCACCACTTCTGGAGGCAGGTTGTTCCACTGGTTAATTGTTCTAACTGTCAGGAAGTTTCTCCTTAGTTCCAGGTTGCTTCTCTCCTTGCTTAGTTTCCACCCATTGCTTCTCATCCTGCCTTCAGGCGCTTTGGAGAATAGCTTGACTCCCTCTTCTTTGGGGCAGCCCCTGAGATATTGGAAGGCTGCTATCCTGTCCCCCCTCGTCCTTCTCTTCGTTAAACTAGACATCCCCAATTCCAGCAGCCGTTCCTTATATGTTTCAGCCTCCAGTCCCCTGATCATCTTTGTTGCTCTTCTCTGTACTCTTTCTAGAGTCTCAGCATCTTTTCTACATCGTGGTGACCAAAACTGGATGCCGTATTCCAAGTGTGGCCTTACCAAGGCCTTGTAAAGTGGTATTAACTCTTCACGTGATCTTGATTCTATCCCTCTGTTAATGCAGCCCAGCACTGTGTTGGCCTTTTTGGCAGCTGCAGCACACGGCTGGCTCCTATTTAAGGGATTGTCCACTACGACTCCGAGAGCCCTCTCACAGTTGCTACTATTGAGCAAGGTACCCCCTATAGTACTATACCTGTACATTTGGTTTTTCTTGCCTAAATGTAGAACCTTACTTTTTTCACCACTGAATTTCATTTTGTTAGATAGCGCCCAGTGTTCAAGTCTGGTATACACACACACACACATATATATACACATATACATACATATATATGTAAATTTAGATTTTGCTGACAAAGAGTTAAAGGGAGACTAGTATAGCTATTTTGAGCTATTTAGCTCTCATCAGCTAGCCATACCTTTCTGAGATTCCAACCTAGCTAAGTGATGAGAGCTAAATAGCTGGAAATAGCTATACTAGTCTCCCTTTAACTCAGTGGTTCTCAACCTGTGGGTCGGGACCCCATTTGGGGTCGATCAACCATTTCATGGGGGTCGCCAAGCAAGGCTGTCTGCCATTTTTTTGTCCGCCATTTTTTTTGTCCGCCATTTTTTTCCCTTTTCTGGCGGGTGCCTTACCTCCCTTGGGCTGGGCCAGCTGGCGGTCGGCCTGCTCCGTCTCTGCCGCTTGCCAGCTACGCCTTGGCCGGCGCAGGGGGCGGAACCACGCATGCGCGGCACTCCCGGGCAGGGAAAGTCCTCGACTTACGACCGGTTGGGTAGTCCTCGACTTACGACCGGTTTAGTCCTCGACTTACAACCGGTTGGGGTCGCGGCATTAAAAAGGTTGAGAACCACTGCTTTAACTCTTTCTCAGCAAAATCTAAATTTACAGAAATAGTTTATCGCAGTAGTGACTTGAGCCTGCAAAACGCTCCAAGATTGGGGCTGAAAGGCAAAAGTAATCATAGCAGTAGACCAGGTGTTCTATTACAGGGCTTTTCAACCAGTGGTACGGGTACCACCTGTGGTACATTGGCACCTGGCAGGTAGTACGCGGCCATCCTAGAAAAGTGGTAGCGGGGGAGGGGAATGAGCTGAACCGGTGACAGCACTGCACAAGCCTGAGCGAGAGATGGCTGGAGCTGCAGGGCTGTCAGGGCTCAGCGGAAGCGCCAGGATCAGCGCCAGGCTCCAGCTGGAGCTCGGCGCTGATCCTGGTGCTTCTGAGCCCAGAAGAAGCACCGATCAGCTGGGATATTGCAGTCTCTCCAGGTCACAGTGTCCCAGGGTCATGTGAAGTGACCAAAACCTGCTGCAGCCACCCAGCAGACGGGGAGGGGTAATAAAAACCAAACCCCCCCCACCCCCACTGCCAATCCTCAACAGAAATGCTCACAACAATGAAAACCTCGGACAGGAGGAAGAGCGCGGCCGGGTGGGCAGGCAGGGGTCTTGTTCGGCTGTGGCTTGGGGGGCACTTTTTTCAGTGCCATTGTAACTTCAAACAGTCACTAAGCGAACTGTTGTAAGTCAAGGACTACCTGTACTTTATCACTTTTTTTCTTTTTTTTTTTTTTTGGTCATCAAGTTTTTGACCCCTTACTAGGCGACTGGTGATACTCGGATATTGCCATATCCTAAAAGTGGTACAATGGGTGAAAAGGTTGAAAAGCCCTGTTCTATTAGACCGGTTTCACTGGAAAACACTTACTATACATATACATATATCTTCTTCTTCTTGTGCCATATCCGTTATCGGACGTTGGCGATCATATACATATATATGAAAGCAAAAGGTTTTATTTATCCACAGAGGTCTCACATTTATTTATTTGGAAAGCAAGGTTTTTTTTTTTTATTTCTTATGCCCTGCTGAAAAGCAAAGGGGGATTTTATTTATTTATTCATTCATTTATTTGATTTTTTTGAAAGCGAGGGGGGGTTTAATTGATTTAACTTGATTGGATTTTTTATATATATACTTGCCTTGATTATTTTATAAATCGTTATTTTGGGATTCTCAAGATTTGCAGGCCAGGCCTCTGCCCCACCGTTCTTGGCTTCCTTTCTTCCATTTGTCACCTTCCTTGGCTTTTCCTCCTGCTTCTCTACCTTCTGCGCTTTCCTTTCTGGAATCTAAAGGCAGAAATGGTGCAGAGGGTCTGTGGGTTCATATAAACCCCCTATTCTTGTGCCTTGTGCCTTCCTAAGAAAGGAAAGCCACAATGATGATTTATTAAAGAAAATAAATATGTACCCAAGTCAGGGGTAGGCAACCTTGGCTCTTTTATGCCTCGTGGACTTCAACTCCCAGAATTCCTGAGCCAGCTGAGCCAAAGTCGCCTACCCCTGACCCAAGTCAATCCAATAGTGAAAGGATTGGATTGCCGTGGATGCAATCCCAAAACATCTGGAGCATCCCTTGAACACCATCGGTGTTGACAAATTCACTATCAGTCAATTGCAGAAGGCAGCTTCACTCAGAGCAGTTTACATCCTGCGACGGTACCTCTAATCGCATCAGACATCAACATCTGCCTATCCTAGGTCTTTTGGGAAGAACTCAAGAGGTGGATAAAAATGCCAAATCCTATCTGAACATCTGGCTGACTGTGCAAGGAACCATAATTTATTAAATAATGTTAGCATGTTGAAAAAAAACAACCAGTAATTCTGTTGTCATACCTTTGATAGGACAAACTCTCAAATAATAATGCCACCTCAGCCATGATATGTGTCCTCTGTAAAGAATCTCCAGTTCCGTATTAACTGTGTGTGTGTGTGTGTGTATGTATGTATGTACACTGTGCGTCTATACATATTATTCATATTCTGTATACTTAAACTGCAGGACAATGAATACAATACCTTAAAGTGGAATTTTAAAGTTGCTGACTTGTATATCAAAATCTGAATGAGAATATTGTGCAGTGATTGATGTTTGGGTCAAGGACTTGGATATTGTCCTGTTCGTATTGGTATCGTTCTCTCTTGGTATTTCTTGCTAAACCTTCTGATGGAGTTTCCTTGGGGCTAATTCACCTGACGTTCTGTCTTTTCATACAGTTTTCGGGGAAATTGTCAAATGGAACTATGGACCCTTTGGACAAAATTAAGATCCTACTGAAAAAATGGGAGACTTCTTTTTTTCAGGAGCACCAGAGGAAGCCCAACAAGGTATTTTGAATGTGATTTAATATCTCATTACAATAGATTTCATTGTTATATATGTAGACTAATTAAACCATTTGCAACACAAGTGAAATCAAGCAGATTTCTGAAATTATTTCTTTGTGTTTGTTTTCCAGGCAGATGTTCTGGATGCTCCTGAAAAAATAAAAAGTAAGCATGATTCTTCCCTACAGCGCATTACAGTCCTGGGTCTGGAGGTACACTAGTCGATGTGATAGAGCATCAGTTTTGATCAGTGGAAAGTGATAGTTATTTGCAAACATTTAAAGTGCTATGTTTTGATCATTTTCTTATCAGAACGGAAGGAAGACTAGAAATTTGCATCTAAAACTTTTAAACTAGGTGCTAATTGCAATGATTTTATAACAAAAATGGATCCTCATTTTGATTGCATTGCTATATGTTTTGTCAAAAGTGACTTCTTACTGAAGAAGGCTATCGAGCGATTAATTAACATATTGTTTATGATAATAATAATAAGTTGGAAGGGACCTTGGAGACCATTAAGTCCAACCCCCTGCTCAGGCAGGAAACCCTATACCATTTCGGACAAATGGCTGTCCAGTTTCTTCTTAAAAACTTCCAGTGTTGGAGCATTCACCACTTCTGGAGGCAAGTTGTTCCACTGGTTAATTGTTCTGACTGTCAGGAAATTTCTCCTTAATTCCAGGTTGTTTATTACACGAACCTCTTCTTCCTTCCCCTCATATTTTGAATTTGAAGCTATTTTCTGTGCAAAGTGAATATAGTCGTCGAATAGCCTGCTACCTAAGAAAGATTGTGTATCGGATGGATTTCAGAATTAATTTAGCTGTATGAGTCTTAGCTCAAAATTCTCGTTCATGCCCAGCACTGTACAGAGAGTACAAGGCTCTAAAGGAATCCAAGGAGAGCCGTGATCTTGCTGAATCTGTCAAGAGCTGCCACCAAGAAAATCAGGAACCTGAAGCACCGGAAAAGGTAATGAATGAGTTAATCAGTTTTGCAAATAGGTTATTCTCTTTGAACCCTGATCCTGAAGGGGGAAAAAAATCATTTTGCCTTCTTCCTTTAAAGCAGGGGTCTTCCAACTTGGCCCTTTGATGACTTGTGGACTTCAATTCCCAGAATTCCTCAGCCAGGCACGTGTGCCTGGCTGAGGAATTCTGGGAGTTGAAGTCCACAAGTCATCAAAGGGCCAAGTTTGAAGACCCCTGGTCTGGATCCAAGCCCGCAGTTTCATCAAAATGGCCGACTGAGGAATTCTGGGAGTTGAAGTCCACAAGTCATAAAAAGGGCCAAGTTTGAAGACCCCTGCTTTAAAGCAAAACTTGCTTTAATAACACCTGCTTGTGTTTGTGCAATATGCTAAATCTAGTTACTATAGCAGTCACATTTATGGGTTCACACAATACAATACATTGAACCACAAAAAGTAAGCCCAGATTCAAACTAACCAAGCTTATGTATTTTGCAAATGCAGCCACTAGATGTTTAATTGACTTGTTAAGTGAGTTGTAGAACACCTTATCATTTCCCCTGAAATTTCCTATGGCTAGTTAACATTTCCTTCACTCCTTTTGTACCCAGCGTCCAAAACTCACTGGTTGTGTTTGCACATTGCAAACCCTAGTTTACCTAATCATAGTTTGCTCATTTAACCCAACTATCTCAATTTGCATAGTGCAAACTATTGATTAGTCACACCCACTGCATTCACACAAGAGGGCAACCCATAAAAAGACTGTCAAGTTTGTGGCTCTGTCCGGGTCTTTTTGAAAATACGATACTAACATTAAAATACGATACTAACATTAACAACTGAGTTGTCTTTCTCTCTGCTTGGCTCTACTTTTTAAGGCATCTGATTTCGGTTCCTGGGGAGCACACCTGAATCGAGGGCAGAAGATTCCTAAACTGACCCAGCAGAATCCAGAGGCCTTGCAGGCCTCGGCACAGCATTATGGGATGAAGCTGAAATGCAACTTAGGTGCAAAAATTAAGGTCTGAAAAGTTTGTAATTGTTGAGAATTGCATAAAACATGCTTAACTGCTACATTGTTGTATTTTCTGAATGCATACAGTGCAATATATATTGTGCAAAAGATCATAGTTTTGAATGTAGAAGTACTGTAGCTTGACTTCTGGAGGATGAAAGTCACTAAAGAAGCAAAGGGGCCAATTTAATTTCTTTCTTATCCTTGCTCTGTTGTCAATAAACATAAGACTATTACATCTCGTTTTGAGTTGGCAAATAGAAGGGGAAGAAATGGAGGTAGTGACAGATTTTATTTTCCTGGGTTCCAAGATCACCGCAGATGGGGACTGCAGCCAAGAAATTAGAAGACGCTTGCTCCTGGGGAGGAAAGCCATGGCAAATCTAGACAGCGTACTAAAAAGCAGAGATATCACCCTGCCAACAAAAGCACGTATAGTCAAGGCCATGGTTTTCCCAGTTGCAATGTATGGCTGTGAAAGTTGGACCATAAGAAAGGCTGAGCGCCAAAGAATGGAGGCCTTTGAACTCTGGTGCTGGAGAAGACTCCTGTGAGTCCCCTGGACTGCAAGGCAATCCAACCGGTCAGTCCTAGAGGAGATCAACCCCGACTGCTCTTTAGAAGGCCAGATCCTGAAGTTGAAACTCAAGGACTTTGGCCACCTAATGAGAAGGAAGGACTCCTTGGAGAAGAGCCTAATGCTGGGAAAGATGGAGGGCAAGAGAAGAAGGGGACGACAGAGAACGAGGTGGCTGGATGGAGTCACCGAAGCAGGAGGCATGATCTTCAATGGACTCCAGAAGATGGTGGAGCACAGGAAGGCCTGGAGGAACGTCCATGGGGTCGCGATGGGTTGGACAGGACTTTGCAACAAACAACAACAACAACAACACTATAGATATCTCCCATAGCATTCTCTGGGCTCATAGCTAGTACTAATTCAGAACTGTTCAACAACATTTGATCTGGAAGGAAAGTCTACGTTTGTTATTTTAATACATTAAAATAACAGTGTGATGTGACCATAAGAAAATCAAATAAAACGAAAATTAGAAAAATGGCCTTCCACAGATATATCACTCTCGTCCAAAAACAGAGAGAGAAATAAATCTCAAGAAAAAACAGAAAAATAGAGTGCAGAGAGAAAATTAAAAGGAATTGTTTCCCTCTGTTCCTTTACTTTTTCAAAAACAGGTCAGGTTACCTAGTGACCCCGTTTATCTTTTATTTTAAATATAATTTTATGATGCGAGTAAATAAAAATAACTAAAGGCTGTCATACTTTATATGTAATTAACCCAATATGTGATCTTGATTGTTTGAATTCTGACCTTGTAAATCAGGGGTGTCAAATGGCAGCCGGCAGGCTGGATGCATCACGCCAAAACCGCGTCCACTCCATTGCCGACAATGGGGGGAAAGTCGCGATACGTCGCAACACATCATGTGACGTTACGAGTTTGAGATCCATGTTGTAAATAGTGTAAGGGAGAAAAGGAGGGTTATCTTGTAAATTTAATGATGATGACGATGATGATGATGATAATACTAATAATAAAGTTGGATGGGGCCTTGGAGGTCATCTAGTCCAACCCCCTGCTTAGGCAGGAAACCCTATACCATTTCGGACAAATGGCTGTCCAGTTTCTTCTTAAAAACTTCCAGTGTTGGCGCATTCACCGCTTCTGGAGGCAGGCTGTTCCACTGGTTAATTGTTCTCACTGTCAGGAAGTTTCTCCTTAGTTCTAGGTTGCTTCTCTCCTTGATGAGTTTCCATCCCTTGCTTCTCGTCCTGCCTTCAGGCGCCTTGGAGAATAGCTTGACTCCCTCTTCTTTGGGGCAGCCCCTGAGATATTGGAAGACTGCTATCATGTCCCCCCTCATCTTTCTCTTCATTAAACTAGACATACCCAATTCCAGCTGCCTTTCCTTATATGTTTTAGCCTCCAGTCCCCTGATTATCTTTGTTGCTCTTCTCTGTACTCTTTCTAGAGTCTCAACATTTAGGCCCAAACCTTCCAAAATGACTTAGTTCTCCTCTTGGCCTGTGGAGTGAAGAATGTATTCATTGTGTAGAGTTTCTTAGATGGATGGCCATATAAATTGGGTAAATAAAATATGCAAGGAATTTGCAAGTAGCAGCATAAAATGTAATAAATGTTAGATTTCAGGAGATTTTCACTACCGATATCCATCTGATTCTACTAACTGATTTTTTTACTTTTGATCCCAGGAATGTCCTATAACTTTAAGGAGATCTCTCACTCCCAAAAGGAAACCAGTTAAAGTAGCACAGGACGGACCTCAAACTGAGAAGGTGGTGCCTCTCCCATCACCAGAAGCTCCTTCGTTAAAAGCTAAGCCCAGTGACTTGCCTGCTTCTAATGCCAAGGAACTTACAGCTCTTCTTCCTTCTTCGTTTCCAGACCTGGCTGGTACTCAGCTCTGTTTTCCTGGTCCGAAACCGAGACTGCCATCGTCGGACCAGTTGCGATGGCAAAAGCAGACAGTAACGAAGCGACTGAGCAGTTTGGATGCTGGGTGGCTAGACAGGTGCCAAGGTACAAAATTGGAGAGTAGAGAGGAACAAATCAAAGACTGCAGCTTGGACCCAATTAATGGGACGGAGCCGTGCCGAGGATTGGCAGAACGCATTTCCTTCCAAACACAGACTCCCTTTTCCCAACCTGGAGAAAGAAAATGGGAAAAGGATTGCAAATCTCTTCAGGAAAACCGTCAGCAGGGCGTGTTGGAGAGGCAAAATCCCGAAGGCCTCGGTCCAGCGAGCACACAGGATAATAATCCAGCTTCGGACCGAGAAAGGATCGGTGTAGCCTTCCAGGAAACCAGTGCTGAAACTCCCACCGCCGAGCCGATGCAGAGCCTGAAAACTGGCGGGAAAGATGGCAGCCGGAACACGGAGGAGCGTCTCCTGCAAGGAGCTTCATCCAGGCTGAGGGGTGCTTTGTGTGATGGGGAGAGCGGGCAGCCTCCCCTTACCGAGGCAGGGAAAACGTCAAGCAAGAAGAGGCGTCTGGATCCTGCAGCTGATGAAGAAGTTGCTCTGGGCAGTTCTAAACACGGCGTTTGTGCCAAGCGCCAAAGGACTAAAGAGCGGGTTGTCAAAAAACTGCGCCCTGTCAGTCAAAACCCAGGAAAGGACGAATACGACTTTGACCAAGACCCCGTCAAAGTGCAAGAGGGAAAAAAGAAGACGGCTCCACTTCTTTCTGAAAATATACTTGGAGACCTCATTGAGGAAAACGGCCCTAAGAGGAGTGGGAAGTCCGTCATGCCAAGCTTCAGGTACTGTATATCCCTCGCTTTTTCCTGGAGTCAGGAGCTGGCTGGGGAATTCTGGGAGCTGAAGTTCTCAAGTCTTAAAGTTGCCAAGGTCGGATAGCCCTGCTTTTCATTGGTAATGAGTTTTTTTTTCCCCCCAGGCAGCCACCGAAGAAATGTGGCAATTTTGTCCGGCTCAATATGAAAACGAAATCCCACGTAAAGAGCTACAGCTTGAAGGGAAAACACCTGCGCAAGCAGGTAAGTTGCTGTCAACGCTGCTAACATTGGATGTTCTTGCTCTGACAACATATGGAGATGCAGCCTTTTTCTTTCTTATGCTTTACTCTTAGAATTAGATGATACTGGGGGAGGGAGAGGTATGTGATGGGAGTTAGTTAGACATACAGTTCTTATATAAATAAAAATGTAAATGTTCGTTTGTTCAAAATCTTAAATCTCCGAAAGTTCTTCACCGATTGCTTGGAAATTTTGACACAACGTTGCATTCAAATACGCGCATGTTTTTATATACCTATATTATATAGATGTCACACCTGTGACAGGTAAAACATGCTTTTTTTGAAAAACAGCGCCATCTGTTGGACGTAAAAGCAAGACACGCTACGATTTTACCATTCCATTTCAATGTTTCCGATTTACGATCCATTTACGATTTCCAAATTTCCAATTTTACGATTCCATTCCAATGTTTCCGATTGCATTATTAAATTGAATTTTCATAGATTTCGATTTATTTTCATTTTGATTTAATTATTTCGTTTGACATTGCGTTGGAATCGATGCACAGACAATGGAACAACAAAAAATATTGTATACCCACAACCATTGTGAAATTAAACATACTAGAAACGTGCACTTTCTTTTCCATTTAACCAGACTGAGCCACAGCAACGCGTGGCCGGGTACAGCTAGTATTGTAATAAGAGCTGATAAGGCATGGCGGGGATAAAGAACTGGGTGGAAAGCCAGCATTTCAAACTAATTGAAGAATGTGATTTATGACTGTTAGTTGTAGAAGGGAATTGTGCTTTGATCTATGTGCTGAAGGGAGGGGCAGTCAGATTTTGGCTTGGACTATGTACGTGCCGAAGCTGTGTTGCTCGATTAAAGGTTCTTTAAGGTAAACAATGCCTCAAAGTTCTTTGAAGAGTTTCATCTGTCGGAACCATGATAGTTGCCTTATAACCAACCTTCATTTAGAGCTTTTAATCGTTTCTCAGATTTCATGCTTGGTTGCTTCCCCCCCACCCCCCACCCCCATGCTGGAGAATTGACTACAGGTAGTCCTTGACTTAACCTACAGGTAGTCCTTGACTTTGGCCACAAGTGAGCCCAACATTTCCATTGCTAAGCAAGGCAGTTAAGTGAATTTGGCTCCGTTTTACGACGTTGCAGTGCCACAGTTATTCAGTGAATTGCTGCAACTGTTAAAGTTAGCAACACGGTGGTTAAGCTTCCCCGTTGACCTGGCTTGTCAGAAAGTGACAAAAGGGGATCGCCTCTTGTCATAAATACACGCCCGGATGCTGCAGTGGTTGTGTGACAGACGGTCATAAGTCCCTTTTTTCGGTGCGACTGTAACTTCATACGGTCACTAAACGAATGTGGTTGTAAGCTGTGGACTACCTGTATTAGAAGTTAAAACCACGGGTCTTACTGAAAGAGCAAGCAAGGCTAGCCCAATTTCTCTTCTGCTTTATTAATTAATTAATTAATTAAAGTTATATATGCTGCTCTTTTTCCCTGATAAGGACAACTTACAAGTCTTTAAAAAGATCGGTATAAAAACAATTACAATGACAATGCTATATAAAAACTAGAACCGAGGGGGGGGGAAACGAAGCCTTCTTATCCCATCAACCACTTCTTATCCCATCAGCCACTTCAGCAGAATGTGCCTCTCTTGGGGCCCCAAACCATGTGGCGAAACCAGGTTTTGATACCCTCCCGGATGGCCAAAAGAGTGGGAGCAGTTCTCATTTCCAGTGGCAGGATGTTCCACAGGGCCGGGTCCACAATAGGAACGGTTCTTCTCCTGGAGTCCGCCGGCCAGAATCCCTTGACCAATGGGGTCTGCAGCAGCCTCTTCTGCTGCAACAAGTTGGGTGGGCTATTCCCATTGGGGCGGGATGGCTCCTTGGATAATTCCCTGAAACCAGCTACGCAGGGAAGGATGAAACAGGTCTCTTTGCCTCACCTGTATTTTGCTTCCCCCCTAGGTGTGGAAGCAGAAGTGGCAGAAAAAGGGGCAACTGTTTGGTGGAGGTGGCAGGCTTGTGGACCGGAGTAATGACACTTGCTTCAAATGCGGAGGACGTGGTCACTGGTCTTCCCAGTGCAAAGGTGAAGGTGGTGGGTCTGGCTAACTGACATTATCAGACTGGGAAGCCTGATTGCAGAATCCAGGTTAGTTAGCCAAGGTTGCCTTGGAGCCACAGAGGGATGCACTGTGTATTTACCTGAAAAGACTTTTCTGATTTTGAGAGAAGGGTCTCCCTTGCCAAAGAAACATTAAAAAAAAAAGAGAACAAAAAAACCCTTCCTTACCTTATTCATAGTGGAATATATTAATATTAATATTAATAGTGGAATATAAACAACACCACCAACAGAAAGAGCACACTTGAGAATAAATAGAATAGAGTAGGATAGGATAGGATAGGATAGGATAGGATAGGATAGGATAGGATATGGAATAGAATAAAATAGAATAGAATAGAATAGAATAGAATATGGAATAAAATGGAAAAGGATATAGATTAGAATGGAATAGGGAATAGAATATGAAATAGAATATAGAATAGAATTAGAATGAATAGAATAGAATAGAATAGAATAGAATAGAATAGAATAGAATAGAATAGAATAGAATAGAAAATATGGAATGGAATAGAAGAAGCTGTGAATGCTCCAACACTGGAAGTTTTTAAGAAGAGACTGGACAGCCATTTGTCTGAAATGGTGTAGGGTTTCCTGCCTGAGCAGGGGGTTGGACTCGATGACCTCCAAGGTCCCTTCCAACTTTATTATTATTATTATTATTATTATTATTATTATTATTATTATTATTATTATTATTATTATTATTATTATTATTAT